>NC_067132.1:6760837-6925837 GCF_021347895.1 Acanthochromis polyacanthus | reverse complement strand
TTGACACCCAGTTCTGAGCTACCTGCAGCATCTGCAGATGTCCTGACTGATCAGACTGGGCTGTTCCATCTTCAGATGGTCAGGATTTATCACCTGACACGGTCATTTCTGCTTTCGTAACCTGTCCACCTGAGGGTTGGATCTGTTCAATCTGAGACACTTTTTCTGTCACCACATTTTTAAAACTGTACATTGCTAGAATAAGTAGATGTTCAGATGTTTCTCCTAACATGCTAATTACATCAACTGTAGTTGTCCTTCGGCAGGAACAGTGTTTATATTTCCACGGAGTGTGATTGCTGTCAATTATTTCTTTCTTTCTTTCTCTCTTGGGCTGGGAGCCAACAGTCAGCATCATAGTCACTGAACCACATCACAGATTTTGATGGTGGCTTCAACCCTGTCAGATCAGTCTAATGTTGTCACTGTGACCAAATAGCCATAAAAGCATAGTGGCTCTAAGTAATATCAGTTATTTGTCTCACCAGTCCAACTGAATCTAAAATACATCAGTAAAATGGTGTCTAAAAAGCAGGAATCACCGTAAACATCTGATTAATCGTGTCTCCTCCCCACTGATGAACGCTGCATTGCTGCCTTTCCTCAGCTCAGGATAGAAAGGAACTGAACTAATGAGTAAAGACTTTATTTTCAATCAGATGTGAACTTCAAATGAGTTAATTTGCATAATCAATGTATGAAAAGGAATCTTAACGGAGAGCAAAGCATTGTCTCTCAGATAATCAGCAGCTATGTTTTAATAAAGAGAATAATGGCTGTAAAGTCAGCTGCCCTGTTGTTGTGTCGGGTCTTAATAAACTGTTGTAGTGTTTTCTGGAATAATGTGCTGCAGAGTAGAGATGCAGCTCCAGAAGAGAGTTCTTACTGTGCCTCATGAACAAACGTTCTGACTGAGAGGAGCCCTGTCTGGGATGTGGGTGCTTTTAGGACAGGTCCATTTTGGGAATCAGTGCATCTGTTTCTGTTTCCACTATTCTGGTCTCTTTTTTCCTCACCTCTCAGCTTTAACTTTCTTACTCCATACACACTCATCAGTGCACTTCTTTGTCATTGTTTAGCCTTACCGACCTCTTTGCATGTGTTTGGCAGAGAAAGGATTTTTCTTGTAGATATAAATGAGTCTATGTTCCTCCACAGATGACACACAATTCCCACTGCGACACATCAGCAACATTTCCCACGAGTCTCCTTCTAAACTTGTTTAAAAGTTAATATTTAAAGGAACTCAGTAGCAGGGGACTGAGCATGACAAGGAAAGTAAAGGAAAAGAGAGATCTGCTGGAGACCACAAGTCTCCAGCAGATCTAAGTGGAAGTGCTGTCACCTACTAAAATCACCTTGGCAGCAGGGTTTGATGATAGAACAGAGCTCCAGCAGTCTGACTAACATGAGTTGTTGAAACTGAAGAACAGACAGGAAGAAATCATACGACAGATCTTCTTGAGATACTTGCATTTACAGTTGATCTAAATCTACCAGTGGTTGCTCAAACAGCAATAAAAGTGCAGTTGTATTGGGGATGTAGTTTCCACTCTTCACTGTGATGGTCTGGTCATAGCAGCATTGTTGTGGTGAAAGCAGCTCATTTCAGTGCAAACCTGAGATTTTTTGTTTTTATGATAACAGAAAATCCACAAAAGTCCGTTCATGAGTCCAGACTGAGTGATAGAATGAACTAAAGAAAGCTGGAACTGCTTCTAACGGAAGGCTGTATCTTACCAAACTAGTGAAAACAGCTTTAACTAGCAGCTACTGAAGGTATACTATTGGTTTTGGACTGAAGAAGCTAGTAGACTACAGTAACAACAGGCTGCTTTCCACTGCAGGAACTAGCCGATTATTTCAGGGCAATCTCAGCCTTTGTGTCTGTTCTGACTGTAGGAAGGGCCCATGTAGATCCTGTTTCAGAGTTTTTTTTATTATGAGAAAAACTAACTCCAGTGTAGTTTTGTTTATATGGCACAGAAAAACTACTCTGTGGACCTCAACACTGATTGGTTCAGCTCAGAGAAGACAGATGCTGATTGGTTAAACTCAAAGAGGACAAGTGGGATATTTTTCTGTTCTCTGAGCAACATTAAAATGCCATATAGAGTAAGATAACCTTCATTGTTCTGTGTCCATGTGCTCATAGAACTGGAGTTACATCCAGTAACTACTGTTTGTTTTGGGGGTTTGAAATACAAACTCTAAGGCTAAAAGGGTCGACTACAGGACCGTTCCTATAAACATTCATGGCCACCTCATGTTGAACTGATTTCCTGCAGTGGAAAACGACATACTGACAGGGATGAGTGGAAATCTGCCCCGGCCTTATCGGACAGGTTACCAACCTGTGATCCATCATTCTAGTTCAGTCTTGATGAACTGCTGGGTAGTAAAATGCCCTGTTTGATTGGTGAAGTCACACCTCTGCTGTGTTCACCTTCTGTTTATGATGGGATGGATGCTGTGGACAATGGGAGAAACGATCAGCATGCAGATTGGTCTTCTCAGTTGGCATGTTCTCCGCTTAGCTGTGTGGCTGTTTGCATGGCATGGCTAGCTTGTGTTACCGTGGTTACGGAGCTGGATGAAACGGTGCTGAATGGATGCTCTGTTTAGGCTCCGGTTTATCTGTAGTTTCTCCTATTGCATCAGTAGTGCAATCAACAGAGTGCAGTGAGATGTGTGAAGTCCTTTTTTTGTTTGAGTGGGCCTACTTTAACATCTGGCCTAATCTAGGAGCATCAGATCCATTCATCATTGTTATTCCAGCGGTCCTCAGGGAGAGGACGCAAATGGTAAAAGTAGGAACTGGGTCAGAGAACTGAGAGTATAAGCTGAATCCTGACAGAGCAAATGCAGGTGTGTGTGTGTGTGTGTGTGTGTGTGTGTGTGTGTGTGTGTGTGTGTGTGTGTGTGTGTGTGTGTGTGTGTGTGTGTGTGTGTGTGTGTGTGTGTACTTGTTTCTGCTATACCGGTGGGGACTTTGACCTGACTATTTGCTATAAAGGTGGGGACTTGTCTTACGGTGGGGACCTAAAATGAGGTCCCCACGGTTGGCAACACCGTTTTCTTGGCCATATTGTTGTTAATAAAAAATGTAAAAGTGCAAAAACGTTTGTTTAGGGTTAGGCATTGATTTGGTGATGGTTAAGGTTAGGGTTAGGGTAAGGGTTAGGAGTTAGATATGAATGGGAGTCAATGGTAAGTCCCCACCGGTATAGAAAAACAAACGTGTGTGTGTGTGTGTGTGTGTGTGTGTGTGTGTGTGTGTGTGTGTGTGTGTGTGTGTGTGTGTGTGTGTGTGTGTGTGTGTGTGTGTGGAGATGCTGCATGTCATCTCTGCTGCATGATGCTTTTGCCTGACATATGAAGGCAGACATAGATATCCTCCCACATCGTTCTCAAGAGTTCAGAGATCAATCTGATCTTTGTCATGTTGGTTGAGTATCTGACGTTTGTTAAATGAGTTACATTTAATTTTTTGACAGCTTTACTAACCTGCTTTCTTCCTTTTTTCCCCTTATCTCTTCTTGTCCTACTTTTTTGTTCTTTTTTTATATATATATATTTATGCGCTTTTCTTCTCTTGATTGTTGTCTGCTTTTCTTCTCTCTCTTTGACTGCACCCTTTTTTTTGTAAATTTTTCTTTTTTTACACGACATGTCCTTCCTCTCAACTGCTCTCATCACATTTCTTTTATTCTGCGTCTTATTTTCTTCATTATTTTTCCTCTCTCCCCCTCTTCCAATCCCAACGCTTCAGAGGACTAGAACCTGCCTCCGTCGCCATGCCGACTGTCAGTCAGCTGTGCTTCCGCTTCTGTGCACTTCCTCCCTCCCTCTGTGCAACAAACACGAAAACACATACAAACACACACACACACACACACACACACACACAGCCATACGATGCTGTCCTGACTGCAGCACACGTTGTTCTTTCAGATAACATGTTGACACGCTGTGATTCACTCTGTGGGGCAAACTGTGGGTCTCTGGCACACCGCTGTTTCTGGACATCGCATTTGGAATTCAATTTGTATTTTTTGCTGTTTTTCTCAGACGTTGTTCTTGGACCAGATGTACTATATTTCCACTAGGGGTCGACCGATATGTTTTCTTTCAGGGCCAATACTGATCCCTAATAATCAAGGAGACACATGACTGATATTTGTTGCCGATAAACACTACCGTTCAAAAGTTTATTCAAAGTTTTTTTCACTAAAGATACCATTAAATGAATGCTAAATCCAGCGTAGACATTGCTAATGTGGTAAATGACTATTCTAGCTGGAAACGGATGATTTTTAATGGAATATCTATATAGGGGTACAGAGGAACATTTCCAGCAACCACTGATGATTAGAAAACCATTGTGCAACTATGTTAGCACAATAATGTTAGAATAAAAATGGGAGTTTCCATGGAAAACATGACATTGTCCTGATGACTCCATACTTTTGAACAGTAGTGTATGTTTGCTGCAAAAATGAAAATCTTGGTGTTAAAATTCAAAATAACACAAACTCCAGTACAAAACCTAAGTGAAATGCCGTTGGTTATTATATTTTGTATGGGTTTTGTCAAAAAAAACTTTCAACGTTTTTGTACCCAGTCAGATGAGCTGTGAGAGAGACAGGAGACAGCATCAGAGCCACAGTAGCACATTTTTAACTTAATGTATTTCATAAGTGTAGAGAAATAACAATACAGATAATAAAGTACAATATGTTGGATTTGATGGTCAACCACTGCAGATGCTATCAGCCTCATAAATAGTTGTTGTCATCCTACATATGGGATAGTAGGGACCTTCTAGTAGACTCAGCAGGCCCTTCAAATCATCCATTTATAGCACCAGTAAACAGGAAGTAACCCTGATAATGTTGGCCAGCACAGCCATGTATAAAATCTTAGATGAAGTCGTCACCTTAAAAATGCATAATAGAGCTTTGGAATATGTAGTGAACAGAGCAGGGCACACTTACAGGAAATGCAAGTAAACACACAAATGAAGAAGAAATGAGTGGAAAAACATGCAACTGGACCATATGTATGGGTATGATCAACAGTGAGCTGCTAGCATCCAGACGGATCATCGGTCAAGCACCTAACTCTGACTGTTGAAAGGTTTTTGCCCTGTCTGTTCCTCTCTCATAACGTCTTGTTAGCAAATCCTGTGTATTTGTCGAATTATTGGGAAATATTAGGAAGAGCACACATAAAGTCTAATGCAGCATCAGTCACCTTTAAAAATCCTCCATAAATCTTCACACTGAATCAAGCAGTGAGTTCAGAAATTCATGTCCACACACTTAGAGGCACAGACACCATCCAGCTGTCCTCCTGTCTCAAACCTTTCCAATCCAGTCCCAGCGCTGCGAGCCTGATCTGTCAACACCCAGCAGTCAGCAGCACACACTCATGTGTTCACCCACCAAAGGATTTCTGGTGTATTTGTTGTTTTTTTTCCTGTAATGAAGTACTTCACCTTCTAAGCCCTCCAACAGGACTGTACTTCTCTTTTGCACTATTTCCTGTTAGTGAACAATCATTAATGTGAAGAATGTATGCAAGGTGCCCTTTGTCGTCTCTCAGTTTTATTTGTTCCATTTCACCGGTAAATGGTTCGTTTATTTGGTACTTTATGTATATTTATGTCTCTAATTATGGCTTTCCTAACTTAAATCCATCAGTATTTACTAATGACACCGTGTGTTTGTCCTACTTCCTGTCGCTGTATGTTGTCGTTATGTTTGCAATAAATTCAATAAGCGAACTATTAGAGCTCATAATGAAAATGATACGATCTTATTAGCCAGAAAACAGCGATATATTCTACACGTAAAGAGTAGCTGTTGGGGTTAGCGGCATTCCTTTACAGAGGAAATAGAGATGAGTAGAACAATACAATCTAAAGTTATTTTTGAAGTTTTGTAAACTCAATCACCATATTTATAAACCCAGGTTTTAAAGTTGCAGATTCAGAAAATGAAGCTGGTCTGTTGTTAAGTGGACGAGACTGGAAATTGTGACGTCAACATGCAGAAAAATGTTTCAGTTTCATAAAGGTACCTTAAATTAAATTGTAAACCAACTATATAGAAATTTGACTTTAAATTACAATCAGTATTCAGATTATTTTGTCAACCCAACACATTAAAGTCAGTTTGCAGCTTAAAAGGTTTATCTTAATCATTGAGTTCAAATGTTTATCTTCACATTTCTCAGTAGTTCAGTGGTGGGAATGGTTCTCTTGTGTTACTGAATTATGAGGACACTGTTAATTGGGAAAAGGGCAAAATGCTGAATATCAGATCTGACAACCGTCTGTGGACTCCTAATGATAGCGTTATAGGAGTCCACATAGAGATAATGACAGAGCTATTTCATCAGTTACATGGAGATGTTACCTTGCAGTGTGATGAACTATTTCTGATTTATTTATTTTTACCTTTTAGATGCAGTAAAAGTTCATGTATGTACCACGACGGTTTAGATCCAGCCTGTTTAATGTGTTTGTTCTGTATTGTGTTTTTCTAGATGTGGCTCTGTCTGTTCTCTGCCTGCACCTTGAGCTAATAAACTGATATATAACACACACTTACCTGGCTTTTGGTTTCTCTTTCTTCTGACTGAACTGCACTAAACCTCTTATCTAATGTCTAACTGCTGCTTTTCTCTTCTCCTGGTTCCTTTCTTCTCCTGTCCCTCACAGCCTTTTGTGTTCGTTGCGGTATTATTTTCTTTTTCAGATATTCTTCTATCTTGGAAAACAACATGCTTAGTCATCCTGGCTGTAACTGTTGGAGGCGCTGGGTTTTTACAGTGGAAAGCTTAGAGATTAGCGTACGCTGCTGGGAAATGATTTTCTATTGCCTCTCAGAGATGTGTCTCTTTGGTTACTAAATGCATTTCTTTATTACTCTTTCCTTTATTGGAAGGAGAAAAGAGAGAAACCAGTCATTTCTTTTGCCTTTTTGCTGCGGCTTAAAAATACACATAGAAGAGCAAATAAAAGGAATTCTCAAAAGAGGTTTGCCAGCTATCAGTATTTTGTGGCTTCTTTTTCAAAATCAGACTGACTGAAGTCTGGATCCAACATAGAATGATAGAAGCTCATCAGCTCTTTCACTAGCTTTTCTTAAACTATCATTGTCAGCCAAACTAAATAAAAACACATCTAACTACTGCTAAATAACAAAATAGGTCATCAGAAAAGAAACTAACCACAAGCACACACACTCAAAGATTTATGAAGTACCTTTTATTAACAACTACAAGTTTCCACTACTTAAGGCTCAGAAAATGGAGCAGTTTTTCAATCTGAAGCCAGATTTCTTATCCCAGCCTTCTCCCTGAAGGTAACAGGAAGTGCATTGCTATTCACCTGTCTGTGCAAACTGCAGATCCATATAAAACTGAATAAAAACTCTAGAAATTAAACTAAATGCATAAGTAATCCAAAAACGTTTTTACATCTGACTGAATGGAGTGGTTGGTGAAAACAAAATGACTTCTCAAGAAGTCAGTAAAATGACAGGAAAATGGACATTACTTACATTTTTTAAATATTTGTGAACTGATCAGGAGTCTGTACGGTTTTCAGATTCATACATGAAATAAACTGAATACATACATACATTACTATATGAACTTTAGCTCTAAATACATGCATGTTTCCCACCCTTAGTGCCTGTAGAGCTTTAGTAGGTTCTGGAGATTTAGGGCCTCCCAGTCAAACTTTCAGCTGTAGCTCTAGACCTACATTCAACAGATACATCTGCTCAGGTGTCATCACATGACCTTAGTGTTTAAAGCTGAAATATAGACTTTGCTAATTTTAATAAATTGTCTGCTGGATCAGATCACATGATCTTTATGAGCAGACTGCTGTTGTCCTGGAATTGTAGATGTTCTACTTCTATTTTTGGAGCGCTTTAAGGACCTATTTTTGATTTTATTTCATTTTTTTAAATGTAAAAACATAGGAGAGAATAACTCTGGATCATTCCCCCATCCACCCTCATTTTCTACCTCTTCCGTAATACATGTTTGTTCCAACAATAACCAGGCATTTACTGATCAGAGCCTACCAGGGTAGACCACAAAGCTGTTCTCTTTGGTGGAACAATATTGATTCTTGCTGTAGAAAGTGATACTATATATGTGAGGAACCAGCATGCCTTGTGGAAGTTTCCACCTCTGGACCGAATCCTCTTGGCAGCTTGTAGAGCTGGCCAGCCTGATTTGATGTGTAGAAATGAATCATTCAGATAATGGCGTGTGATATGTTCATTTCAAAGACTACCGTACAGGACAGGAAAAGAGAACCACACCCTGGCTGGTGGGAGGGTGGTTGCCTTCTGCTGTTACCAGCAGCAGCATCCATCCATCCATCCATCCATCCATCCATCCATCCATCCATCCATCAATCCATCCTTTATCTGTACACCCCATTAGGGTCATGGGGGTCTAGAGTCTATCCCAGCTGACTCTTAAGTCAGCAGTGAACACCTGGCAGTAAAGACAGTGAACACCTGGACAGGTAACAGTCTATCACAAGACTTCTTCCCTTCAGAGACAAACAATCACACTCACATTTACACCTACGCACAATTAACCTCAGCATGTTTATGGACTATGGGCTGCACAGTGGGGTAGTGGTTAGCACTTTCGCCTTGCAGCAAGAAGATCTCCGGTTCACGTCCCGGCCTGGGATCTTTCTGCATGGAGTTTACATGTTCTCCCTGTGCATGCGTGGGTTTTCTCTGGGTACTCCGGCTTCCTCCCACTGTCCAAAAATATGCTGAGGTTAATTGAGTACTCTAAATTGTCCGTAGGTGTGAATGTGAGTGTGATTGTTTGCCTGTATATGTAGCCCTGCGACAGACTGGCGACCTGTCCAGGGTGTCCCCTGCCTTCGCCCGAGTCAGTTGAGATAGGCTCCAGCACCCCCCCGCGACCCGAGTGAGGATAAAGCGGTGTATAGAGAATGGATGGATGGATGTTTTTGGACTGTGGGAGGAAGCTGGAGAACCTGGAGAAAACCCACACATGTAGGGCAATGGTGCTACCCACCCAGACACAGCCCCAGCAGCAACATAAAAGATACACACGTGAACAAAATTGTTGGTACCCCTCAGTTAAAGAAGGAAAAACCCACAATTCTCACTGAAATCACTTGAAACTCACAACAGTAACAATAAATAAAAATTTATTGAAAATTAAATAATCAAAAACAGCCATTACTTTTGAATTGTTGATTAACATAATTATTTAAAAAAACAAACTAATGAAACAGGCCTGGACAAAAATGATGGTACCTCTATAAAAGATTGAAAACTATTTGACCAGAGTGACATGATTAACTCAGGTGTGTCATTTAATTGACATCACAAGTGTTTCCAAACTCATAATCAGTCAGTCTGCCTATTTAAAGGGAGACAAGTAGTCACCCTGCTGTTTGGTGAAAAGGTGTGTACCACACTGAACATGGACAACAGAAAGCGAAGGAGAGAACTGTCCCAGGACATCCGAAAAAAATTATAGACAAACATCTTAAAGGTAAAGGCTATAAGACCATCTCTAAACAGCTTGAAGTTCCTGTGACAACAGTGGCTCATATTATTCAGAAGTTCAAGACCCACGGGACAGTAGCCAACCTCCCTGGACGTGGCCGCAAGAGGAAAATTGATGACAAATTGAAGAGACGGATCGTTCGAATTGTATCCAAAGAGCCCAGAGCAACCTCCAAAGAAATTAAAGGTGAACTCCAAGGCCAAGGTACATCAGTGTCAGATCGCACCATTCGTCGTTGTTTGAGCCAAAGTGGACTTCATGGGAGACGACCAAGGAGGACACCACTGCTGAAAAAAACTCATAAAAAAGCCAGACTGGAATTTGCAAAAATGCATGTTGACAAGCCACAAAGCTTCTGGGAGAATGTCCTTTGGACAGATGAGACCAAACTGGAGCTTTTTGGTAAGGCACATCAACTCTATGTTCATAGACTCAAAAACCAAGCATACGAAGAAAAGAACACTGTCCCTACGGTGAAACATGGAGGAGGCTCAGTAATGTTTTGGGGCTGCTTTGCTGCATCTGGCACAGGGTGTCTTGAAAGTGTGCAAGGTACGATGAAATCTGAAGACTATCAAGGCATTCTGGAGAGAAATGTGCTGCCTAGTGTCAGAAAGCTTGGTCTCAGTCGCAGGTCATGGGTCTTCCAACAGGACAACCATCCAAAACACACAGCCAAAAACACCCAAGAATGGCTGAGAGAAAAGCGTTGGACTATTCTAAAGTGGCCTTCTATGAGCCCAGATCTGAATCCCATTGAACATATGTGGAAGGAGCTGAAACATGCCATTTGGAGAAGACACCCATCAAACCTGAGACAACTGGAGCTGTTTGCTCATGAGGAGTGGGCCAAAATACCTGTTGACAGCTGCAGAACGCTCATTGACAAATACAGAAATCGTTTAATTGCAGTGATTGCCTCAAAAGGTTGTGCAACAAAATATGAAGTTATGGGTACCATCATTTTTGTCCAGCCCTATTTCATTAGTTTGTTTTTTTAAATAATTGTTAATCAACAATTCAAAAGTGATGGCTGATTTTGATTATTTAATTTTCAATAAATTTTTATTTATTGTTACTTTTGTGAGTTTCAAGTGATTTCAGTGAGAATTGTGGGTTTTTCCTTCTTTAACTGAGGGGTACCAACAATTTTGTCCACGTGTGTATAATCAACTGAATAACTGACAGTAGTTGACCCATTAAAGTCTACTTTAACACTTTATGGTGCTGTGGAGGAGACTCCCAGCAGGTGAGGTCTGTATTACTGCTCAGGTTTTAACATCCACTGCATTGAAACCTCCTGAGATCAGACTTACCTGTGATCTTCTATATGGGACAGCCTGTCCTACTTAGCCTCACAGGGTTGTGGTGTGGCTGATGTAGGGAGAAAAATAGAAGTCCTTTGAGTAAGCAAATGTGCATTTCCGTGGAGGGATACACCACAAACACACACTAGCATGCACAAGTCCCAAGCAGGAAAGCCTCACCCTGAACAGCTGTTCCCCAACGTTCCTCTGAAATGGGTGGAGGAGGATAAGGATTTAAGAGGAAGAAAGAAATGAACACTTTGGGAGACATCTACATAATGCATAGATCAACCCCCACACTAGCATAGTACATGATATGAATCAGCCCACACACAGATGACATCCATCATCTGGAAACCTTCAACTGCTGTCATCATGTCTTATACATTATTGATCTGCTGAAGGTGTTAGATCATCACTTTAGTGATCACACTGAAATACCTCAGTAGCTGTTCATGGAGTTTCATACAAACATTCATGCTCTTCAGAGGATGAATCTTAATGTCTTTGATGATCTCTGGCAGGTTACAGTGGTCACCTTTCCAATCAAACACCCCTGTAGTTATATTGTAACCTTGCTATTATGTTTATGTTGTGTTTTTTATGTGCTGGAGGACACATAATGAGTGAAATAAGCAGTGAACACCATCACAAGCATCTTCACCTTGGAATTGCAGTGGACTGGTGACACTGAAAGACTTCAAGGGTTTTATACCTGACAAACCAAAGGATGCAATCTAAGTTGTTGAGCTGGAAAATGGCAAGATGATAAGATGTATAGGCACAACAGTTTATCAAGCCCTACAAGCAGTGGTGAGAGGCTGTTAGTCTGCGCTGGGGTTGGCCTGGTTTATCTGCCTATAATCTGCTGTGGTATTTATTTCAATTCTGCTAAGTTTACCTCAGCAGTGAATGGTGCAGAAAATAAATCACTGACAATAAACTCTTGCTATGAGATTGCACTCAAATAAAGCTGTGGCACTGTACTGGAATGTATCTACTGCATGAGAAGTCACTTTAATATATATTTGATGTTTTACAGTAACTTCAATGTTGAGATGTTGGGAGTCGACAATCACATAAAACTTCAGCAATGATCCATAACAGAATTTCAACCCCACAGATCTGCTGCTGGGGCTGTACACTCTGTAGCTCCTGTGCTTTCTGTCAGCATCCTGAATAAACCTGCTGTCCTAATTTTGCTTCTCAGAATGGTCATGACCAAGACTAGTGGAAACACTGGAAGCTTGGTAAAAAATCAACCAATTTGTCTCAACCTTTGCAGAGTCAGTTCTCACCTTCTCTTCACTGGACTGGAACACCAGAACTCCTAACTTTTGGCTGAACACATCTGTGGATAATTTGATAAAGTCACGCTGTCATCCTGTTTTACTTGAAGAAATGCGGGATGAATCTCTTTTAAATATTCATGATGCAGCTTTAATTCCCGAGCCAGAAAAACCCTAATTCCTCCTTTGCTGATGTCTCCTCTGTGGACAGAAAGCTTTTCATCTCTGCCACATGTGAAGATGTGTGTGTTCAACTCTGAATGTCTTTGTGAATGCTCCCATGTATGTGGGTTTATGTGTTTGGCTCTAGGAGTCTTCCTGGCTCTCATGTCAGAGCAGTAAGTGAATCTCAGGCCTCGGATTAGCCTTTGAGTTTAAATGTGAAATGCTCTGGATATTAGACATCATCATGGGCAATTAGTGATTTTTGTGCTCTCAGCTGCACTTTAAAGAGTGCATTTGTTCCCTTTCATCTGTTGATTTGACAGGTACTGACTGCACAATCCCTGCTGTTGGAGCTGAAGGCAGCCCCCTGCCCGTTTCAGTAGACTAAGTTGTGGTCATGACAGTGAGGAGCACTGGAAAGCATGGCAGCTGGAAATGCAAATATGTGCTAAAAAATACAGTCACAAATCCGTCACAGCAGCCCAACTCCTCAATCCTGCTAATAAAAACTAACAAACACTGACGTGAAGAAGGTCTAGAAACAGTGACAGCAGAATTAAAATAGGATTGGGATTGCCTCCATTCCTTTTTTTCCCCCAGAGAAACTCAGGATGGTTTTCAGGCTAGGGCAGGGAGGTGTGGAAGACACAATGACACTAAAAGCTTGGATTCGATGCAAGGGGGTCCGGATGGAGGGGAAAAAGAGTTCACAACGAGCTGTAGAGCAGCTTTTATAATGATACCTGCAAGCCCTTTAAACCACGCACGCACGCACGCACGCACGCACGCACGCACGCACGCACGCACGCACGCACGCACGCACGCACGCACGCACGCACGCACGCACACTTTGCCTCTCTACTTCCTGTCAATACATCTCTCACACAAGTACATTCAGTCCATAGCATCATGAGTTATTCCCTATTCTCCTCATGGATCTAAACACACTAGAAAGAGAATCTTACCTAATTTTGAAAACATGGATTATTATATTCAGAATTCTGTAAAATTAAGAATTTCTTGGAGGGCATGAACATATACAGTGCTTGGCAAATTTATTAGACGACCTGTCATAAAAACAAGAAAATACTAATATTTTAGAAATCTATCAAAAACTTGTTTCAAACTAAAAATTGTATTGTTATTTATTAGGAAAATAACAAACTGGAACAACTAAACTGTCCTTATTCACATATAATAACCAGAAATCTTAATACAGGGTGACACAAAAAAACGGGAACTTTTTAACAATCCAATAAAACCAAGAGTGATGGAAGAAAAATATTTTATTCATAATAATGGAAACCTTAAAACATGCCATTTAAGAAACAATGATGGAATTTTCATTTTTTAAAAAATACTTCCTGTAGATGGCGTCCTCCTGTACGAATGCATTCTTGAAATCTACTTGGGGCTATCTCAAGAGTAAAGTGTACACGACTCGACCAAGAACTCTGGATGAGTTAAAACAGAGAATTCAGGATGAAATTCACAGTATCCCAGCTGAGATTTTGCAGCGGTCAATGAGGAATCTCAACAGCAGATTTCAAGAATGCATTCGTACAGGAGGACGCCATCTACAGGAAGTAATTTAAAAAAAATGAAAATTCCATCATTGTTTCTTAAACGGCGTGTTTTAAGGTTTCAATTACTATGAATAAAATATTTTTCTTCCATCAATCTTGGTTTTATTGGATTGTTAAAAAGTTCCTGGTTTTTTGTGTCACCCTGTATTTTCCATGACCTCCTTCGGTCCTATGTTGTTGCTTCCAGTGTTTTTATGGACTTTTCGACTCTTTCAGCCTCTTTTGTTATTGAGTTCCAAATAGTTTCTAGCTGTTCCCAGAGACTTGCTTTGGATGAAACTTTTCTGTGATCAGTTTTTGAACTCAATAAATCCCAGATCTGTACAATAGGATTCAAGTCTGGACTTTGACTTGGTCCATCAGTTCCAGAACTCTAGATTCCTTTTTCTTGGTCCAGTCTTCTCGTTTATGAACCCACGATCAGTCAGGTTCAATCCAAAAGGGATTCCATGATGTGCCAAGATGTTGTGGTCGACCGTCTTGTTCATGATACCATTCATTTGCCGATTCCATTTCCACAAATGGAACCGCATACCATAATGAAATCTCCACCGTGTTTCACTGTGGGTCCAAAATGCGTCTAGCGTTAAAACATTCTCCAGCTTTTCTGTAGACATAAACACAACAGTGCTGATCGAAGAGTTCAAACTTGGGCTCGTCCATTCAGAGAACCTTCTTCCAGTCGTCTACATTCCAGTGTTTGTGCTCTCTGGCAAATTTAAGGTATTTTTGGATGTTTGCAGGCCTCAATAATATTTTCTTAGCAGCTCTTCTTCCTTAAGCTTTGTTCCTTCAGTCATCTGCTGATGGTCATTCTGGAGACTTTCTCAGATTCTGATCTAGAAGATCAGCTTGAAGATCAGCAGTGGTCCTCCTTCTGTCTCCAGTACTTCAGATGTTACGGTTCCTTACATCTGCTTCAATTAGCCTTTGCTTTCAGCCTCGTCTGTGCATTTTCTAAGTACCAGTCTCTACAATTAGGTCCAAGGCATACTTACCACACTGTGACAACACTTTATGTCCTATTTGTCTCAAAACCACCCAGCATCATTAACCTCGTGACCCCTATTGTTGCAAATTTGCAACATACCAATTTCATTCAGACTGCAGCCGAGATACCATATTCATTGCCCCAGTGCCGGCTTGTGCATATTCAAGATGTACCTCAGAACTTTTTGCAAGCACCGGTTTCTCGTAGGACCAGTCGGAGTGGAACCTAACTATTATATATCTGTTATTATTATTTTATATATGTTCTATGTGTAGTAGACAAATTAACAATCTCCACTTATTTAGCATCAGATGGAAAGCAGAAACACACAAAAGTTTTTTTTTTAAATCTCATTGTAAATAAATTCAGGCATCAAGAGGTAAACGTGGTTTAATTCAGTCTCTGTCTTTCTCAGTGAGTTCCTACGCTTCACCGTTTTGAACAGGAGTGAAGAATTTCAAAGTGAATTCACATTTTTATATCCAAATCTGAGCCAGTACACTGGAATTCTCTGAGAAGTCAGAAATTATTCAAGAATTATATACAACCACTAAAACTTAACGTTTCTATTCCGGATTGCAAGCAAATAGCTGTAATTTGGCATCTCAGTCAAAAAGTACATGGTTTACTATTTTTCCATCTTTTTGTAAAACAGTAAATTTGAAAATTCATGGATAACAGTATTTCTATTTTAGCATTAAAGATGTCATTTTGATTAAAGAACTGCACATACTGGAAGATAAACCATTACAGAAACATAAAATCAATTCTTTGGTAATCAGCACTACTGTTAATTTAAAGCAGCGGTGGTAAACAACTTACACTGGATGGTGGTTTAATAAATTTGTTAAGCCTTATAGATCCATCTGTTCATACATGATTTCCTTTAGGTAGTGTCTACAGATACGGACCCGTACCCGTAGCCTGTGGCCTACGGATACGGCACTTTCCCTTATCATAAATATTAATGACACGGACATGAATATTAATGAGCCGGCTTGGTAATCCGAGTGATGAAGGCGCTTCCGTGATTCGAGGTGAATCTGCGTGCCGAGCCTGTCATGTCAGTCATCTGCTGTTCTCTTTTCTATCATGCATAATGTCTTATAAATATCATTATCTGACTTTTTCACGGACAGCGATTTGGGGGTTGAAATCAGCACTACTATTAAAAATAGCAAAACTTTTTATTCACGTGACCCTGTTCTAATAAAGCACAAACAGCAAACAAAACAAATGGCGGAACTAACAGCCAGCAAACTACAAGTATTTTTTTACCTTCAAAAGTAGCGACAGACTATTACATAATAACAACCTAAACAAAACCCTGACGTATTTTCTACGTCTGTCAACACAGACACTGCACGTCAGTCACTTTAATGTTAGCGGACTCTGTTGAATGGCTAAGTTACATAACCACAAACAAATCTCACAATATCACAGTAAATCGAGTTTGTGTTTTTTTTTAATTCATGCCGAATTAAAGAGCTGCTCCTCACCATTCATGAGTGTTTGTTTCATATTCGACATCCTTAACTTTATCTTGTAAATTAGCGTCCGAAATTAAATGGGAACATTTGCAATGGAGTTCGTCAGCCGCTTCCACCACTGAACGCGGTAAACTACTTAATAGGAACTGGACTTCAAACAATTTATGCACGGCGTCTAAAAGCGTAAAAACTGCAATGTCTAAAGTGTGAGAGGAGACGGTGTATTTTTGGTTAAATTATACAATGTTCGCCGTCAAAGTCATTCATATAAACTGCCTGTAATGTGCAGCAAATAGTAGTTAACCGGCGCCAGCTCTTCAGTTACCTTAACGGGTCCGTACCTCTAGTACAGATGCTACAGGTACGGGTCCGTACCTGTAGCATCAACCTTTCCTTTAGGGTCACAGTAGACTTTGGCCTATCACAGTTTTTGATTTCTTTTTTCCCATGACAGCAATAGAAACCACCCACAGAGACTTGCACAACATGTATTGCTGGTTGCTTGGAAAGTCTCATGCAGCTCAAATGGAATCAGATAATACGATGATAATGCAGCCAATACACATAATTCATCAATTTTCCTCCACTTATTCAGAAACGGGCCCCTGCAAACAACACTCATACTAGTACATTTAAGTTTGCGCTTCTTCCCCAACATATATTTTTTTTTTCCTGGTGTTTCCTGGAGTGTGCAGGGGACGGGAGATTGGGATGAGCTCACATTAGCATTCATTGAGTTGGTTGATAACCTTATGCATAATACAGACATTGTGATAGATGTTATAATCTATATAATAGCAGGACTATAATTTTCTGTAAATACAACATCAGAATTCCATCTTGAAGTAAACTAACATAGACTACTGTGTGTTTTCTAGACATCCTGTTGATGTGGCATCTTCATAAAGACCACAAGTTGTCAGAGTGGAACATAGGCAGGATTGTTAGCTAGGTTACATAAAACCAGCCCGAGATTTAGTCTTTTATGACCTGCAGAACCGCTGGAGGAAGTCTGTATATGTCGCTGAGGTGGAGGCTGAATGTTCACTGTATAGAAAGACATTAAGGAAAATCTCTTTAAGCCATGGCCAAGGTCATACTAGATGGTTGTTGCTTCCAGAGACTCTGAGTCCTTCCACTCTTCTAATCCCTTCTCTATATCTGTCTCTCTCATCCCAATGCTATCCTTCTCCCATTTTCTCTCTTTTCTCTTTTTCATGTTTTTACTCTTGTGTATTAAATTAATTCTTTGAAGTGTGCCTTACAGAAAGACAATATGTTGAGAAGGAATGGGACATGTGAGAATCCAACTTTCAGACATCTACAAGGACACAGACCGGGCTCTGTCTAGTTCATTCAGACTCTTATAGAGTTCACAGAGGACAGGTAAAAGTGGCCAGAAAGACATCTCTTGGCTGATTCAACCTGATTTAAAGTGCATGATTAATGCAGTGTCGTGGCTGAATCCAGAGGACACTGTGGATGTTTGTCCTCACCAGAGAATAGCGCTCTGTCCTCTCGGTGAACCGTCATCGTATGCCTGTGGTCCTGCAGCAGCCCTGACCCAGCTTGTTATAGCGTCTGGAGCTCAGGCAGAGGATGGGGTCAGATGGAGGACAGCTGAAGGACTTCAGCCCATTCTGCCAGCTCATCCCAGATTAGACAGTTTGGTAAAGCAAACCATAGGACACCATCCTGAATCTGGACTAGAAATAGGCTGAAAAACAGCCAGCTTTGGTATTAGGCTTATGGTCTGTAAGCTGCCACAATAATCAAATGATTAGAGTTGATTTATGGAAGCTGCGAGACAGGACCTCACTTCTGCTTGTTCCTTAGGTATGTTCAGTCACAGAGTCCTCCATAATGTTAATGCACAAGCTGCCTCACATATACATTCAGAGGAGTTATGTCATGGCTTCGTATAGATTCTAACTGGGCCATGGCCTTATTTCCACAGGGTTGACGGAGGAGTTGTACTCTCAGTAGAACAGGAGGTTCAAGGAGAGGTCTTCACTCTTTGCATTGTTGCATAGGCTTCGAGGTTAATGCTCACTAGAGGTTGTCCTGGTCTGCCACTGAGCTACCAGGGTGTCATTGGACCATGGCTTGTTAATCTTTGAGCTGCAGGATCCTCAAACAAAACCAAAGAAGAACTGCTATTAATCACTTTTTTCTGTTTCTATCTAAACATATAATATTCCTTCAAACTATTAAAATGACAATTTCATTTGAGTTCATTTCATTTCAGAAACAATTTTTCATTTTATTATATAGGTTTACATATTACAGTACACACTTTGAACTTTAAACTGGCAGTTCCAGCATGAAAAAAATACATAAAATGACTTATCAAGTCAACAACTGCCAAAGAAACCAAACTTTCTGTTAAGATCAGCAGTTAGAGTGACTTCTTTTCTCCTTGTATTATTATCTCTTCAACAATGGCTTTGGATTTTTGAAAGTATACAACTAATATCCTCTTACAGCTGTTGTCTTTTCCTTCCTAGGAAGGAGAGTTTATCAGATGATGTAGTTTTAAACCAGGATCAGTGCAGAGCTGCTATACACCAGGTATTGGTGGGCTTTGTTTCAGTCATCATGAATATCCCAACTAATCCCAGCAGAACCAAACCAAAGTTCTGTTACTGATTTTCTACTTCTTATATCAAAGTGATGCAGTTTTTTAGAGAGCTGACATGTAGATTATTGACATAAGAAATCACACACAACTTCACTCCTGGTTAAAGTCATTTTTGTTCTTTTTATTTCTTTGTTATTTAGTGGTCAGGCTACCGTTAAATCACATAGATTCAATTTCAAAGGTAATATATATATATATATATATATATATATATATATTTTTTTTTTTTTTTTTTTTAGTCTAAATATTTGAAGAACTCGGCCAGATTGAAACACCCAGACACTTAATTCCCATCTGATATGGACTGTAATTAATAGTCATTGTGAAGTTAAAGTTTGATTTAAAGTGGTTTAAAAGGCTGAGAGAACATTGTAGATCCTGCAGGCATAATGTGATGATTATCCAATGACCCATGCAGTATCAGAATATTTTATGCAATTTTAATGACAGTTTGAAAAATAAACATGTTTCTTGCTGTCTAGCTTGAAAACTTTAAACTGAACTTGTGCACTCTCCTTGTTTTGGGCAGGTTAATAATTCAGAAGGTGACACCTCAGCTGTTAGTGTTTAGTTTTAGCAGAAACACAGGTTTAGTCCCACCTAGTCACTTCTGTGTTGCTGTATATGAAACACAAGCAACACACTCAGAGAGGAGGGTTGATCAGCACCTTTACTAGAATATACTATATACTTTACTAGAATACTATGAATCATGTGCAGATGTTGAGCTGCATTCATAGCAGCTTCTGTTACTCACTTATCCTTCATAAAGCTGTCTGAGACTACAGATGCTTACTGCTAATCATAAATGACAACAGGAGAACATATGGAAATGTTTAGCAAGACCTGTTTTCTGAGTGAGTGCGACGTGAGCCTGTTGTTCTGCTGGTAGCCTCAGTGCTGTGGAAATGTATGCTGTGATGCTGTGTTGTTCTCTGGACCTGACAGGCCCATTGTGTTGGTCCAGGCCTGGCACTGGGTCCCTCTAGCTGGCTGAGCTTCTTTGATTCTGTGCCAGTGCTTTTCATGTTGATTCAGCATCTGATCTTATTCTTTAACTGCAGTCTCTCTCACGTCTTTGACTCTTATTTTCAATTGAAACAGAAATAGAAATAGATTCCTCAGTCTCTTCTACTTGTACACACGTGGACAAAATTGTTGGTACCCCTCAGTTAAAGAAGGAAAAACCCACAATTCTTACTGAAATCACTTGAAACTCACAAAAGTAACAATAAATAAAAATTTATTGAAAATTAAATAATCAAAAACAGCCATTACTTTTGAATTGTTGATTAACATAATTATTTAAAAAAACAAACTAATGAAACAGGCCTGGACAAAAATGATGGTACCTCTATAAAAGATTGAAAACTATTTGACCAGAGTGACATGATTAACTCAGGTGTGTCATTTAATTGACATCACAAGTGTTTCCAAACTCATAATCAGTCAGTCTGCCTATTTAAAGGGAGACAAGTAGTCACCCTGCTGTTTGGTGAAAAGGTGTGTACCACACTGAACATGGACAACAGAAAGCGAAGGAGAGAACTGTCCCAGGACATCCGAAAAAAAATTATAGACAAACATCTTAAAGGTAAAGGCTATAAGACCATCTCTAAACAGCTTGAAGTTCCTGTGACAACAGTGGCTCATATTATTCAGAAGTTCAAGACCCACGGGACAGTAGCCAACCTCCCTGGACGTGGCCGCAAGAGGAAAATTGATGACAAATTGAAGAGACGGATCGTTCGAATTGTATCCAAAGAGCCCAGAGCAACCTCCAAAGAAATTAAAGGTGAACTCCAAGGCCAAGGTACATCAGTGTCAGATCGCACCATTCGTCGTTGTTTGAGCCAAAGTGGACTTCATGGGAGACGACCAAGGAGGACACCACTGCTGAAAAAAACTCATAAAAAAGCCAGACTGGAATTTGCAAAAATGCATGTTGACAAGCCACAAAGCTTCTGGGAGAATGTCCTTTGGACAGATGAGACCAAACTGGAGCTTTTTGGTAAGGCACATCAACTCTATGTTCATAGACTCAAAAACCAAGCATACGAAGAAAAGAACACTGTCCCTACGGTGAAACATGGAGGAGGCTCAGTAATGTTTTGGGGCTGCTTTGCTGCATCTGGCACAGGGTGTCTTGAAAGTGTGCAAGGTACGATGAAATCTGAAGACTATCAAGGCATTCTGGAGAGAAATGTGCTGCCTAGTGTCAGAAAGCTTGGTCTCAGTCGCAGGTCATGGGTCTTCCAACAGGACAACCATCCAAAACACACAGCCAAAAACACCCAAGAATGGCTGAGAGAAAAGCGTTGGACTATTCTAAAGTGGCCTTCTATGAGCCCAGATCTGAATCCCATTGAACATATGTGGAAGGAGCTGAAACATGCCATTTGGAGAAGACACCCATCAAACCTGAGACAACTGGAGCTGTTTGCTCATGAGGAGTGGGCCAAAATACCTGTTGACAGCTGCAGAACGCTCATTGACAAATACAGAAATCGTTTAATTGCAGTGATTGCCTCAAAAGGTTGTGCAACAAAATATGAAGTTATGGGTACCATCATTTTTGTCCAGCCCTATTTCATTAGTTTGTTTTTTTAAATAATTATGTTAATCAACAATTCAAAAGTGATGGCTGATTTTGATTATTTAATTTTCAATAAATTTTTATTTATTGTTACTTTTGTGAGTTTCAAGTGATTTCAGTGAGAATTGTGGGTTTTTCCTTCTTTAACTGAGGGGTACCAACAATTTTGTCCACGTGTGTATATTTTTATCAGACAGGAATGTAATATTTCCTAAATGAGAGGTCAGTCATCTCTTCACCCTGCAGGAGATACATTAAGACCATTTCCATTTTACATGTCAGGGATCACACTCATTGAATGCTGCAAAAAGTGAGCGAGGCGGGCAGAACTCAGGATGCATGGGAAGTCAAATAGCCACAGTGTGTTCCTTTAAGGAGCTTTAAGATAGGCTACATGTTCATTTAGGTTGGTTCTGAAAAAGAAACTTAACCAGAAGGGACAATCGTCACATCTACAGCTCATCCTAAGAATGTATAGCTCCACAGTTTCCTGTCAGCTCTGTGACACCACACTTTCTAAAATAAACCTCGTTTCATTTTTTATTTTTTGCAACATCAAGCATTTTCTTTGACTTTCCTGGTTTTATGGAAACATGTCCAGTATCTGATCACAGTTACTGCTTGAGGGTTATAGTTATGGGTCAGGTTTAAGGTCTAGGGTTTGGAGAGTTCCTCAGACAACTGATCTCAGTTCAGTTCAAATATTTTATATTCCAGTGCAGTCAGAAGCCTTCAGATACCACCTCTAACTGGGCTACGATAAATGCTTTTTGCTTGTAAAACAAGTGAAATAAGTAAGTAAAATACATTGTAAAGGTGTTTCCTGAAGAATAGACTAACATAACCGGGTGTTATCTACACGACCAGTCAAAAGTGTGGACACACCATCTCAATCAATGGTTTTTATTTAACTGTTTTCTACATTGTAGATTACTGTGCTTGCACTACGGAAAATTTGTCTCTAGCCGATGTGGCTAAAGTGCTAGAATTTTGTTTAGCCACATTAATACTGAAGACGTCGAAACCATAAAAGAATACAGATGGAATTATGTTGTAAACAAAAAGATGTTAATCTTTAGTATTAATCTGTAATGTAGAAAACAATACAAATAAATAAAAAACACTGAATGAAGTTTGTCCAGACTTTGGCTGGTACTGTACAGGAGCATGTATCTGGTGCTTTTATTAAACCTTAGCTCAGCGTAGTAGGAGTCAGACAGAAGAACTCTTGTCTGATTTAAAGGTGGGTCATAGCTGCAACGAGGTCGGTGGTACAGGGGAAAAGTTGTCTGTGGAGCGGCTTGATTGTTGATTGCTCTATGGAAATGGCTCGCTAATTACTTTGACAAATAACTGTTCAAGTTTCACACCGTTTGTAGCCAGAATGGGATTTCTGTCGTAATCCAGGCAAGACAAAACATCCGCTGTGCTGCTAAACTTCTGATCTAATCATAGCATGAGTGACATTTGAGATGAGTGAATGAGATCATAATCAAAGTTTCTCCACTAACCATGCACCACCTCCTCATCTGATCCTGGATCTGCTTGCTGTCCTCAGGACAACCCCTCACAGGCTCAACGTCACTTTCACAACTGGTCCATGTACTGCTTTTGTGTGTGTGTGTGTGTGTGTGTGTGTGTGTGTGTGTGTGTGTGTGTGTGTGTGTGTGTGTGTGTGTGTGTGTGTGTGTGTGTGTGTGTGTGTGTGTGTGTGTGTGTGTGTGTGTGTGTGTGTGTGTGTGTGTGTGTTCATTCAGGGCTATATTTATCTGGTGTATTTTGTCAGCTCAGCCAAGTTTCAGCCTCTAACTTTCTGTCTGCCTGGCATCATGATGTGACTGTGTGTGTTTCTCTTTCTAAACATGAATATGTGCTTGTGTGTGCGTGTGTTGTTGTGTAGATGAGTAACCTCGGATGCCTCTGAGGTGATAAAGTTCATCTGCTCCAGACTCTGTCCTCACAGAGAGGTCCAGCACCCCCAGCAGCAGAACTTACATAACTTGGAAAGTTAATTCACAATAAACAGACACAGGATGTGATGTTTAACTCTCTGAAGTCACACTGGTGTGATACGGTGAAGGTCATTCTACTGGAACAACACGTTTCACCCTCAAAGATCTTTGGCATCCAAAGGCCCCCTGTTGGTTGTGTTGCTGGTAAGGCTGGCCCAAAAGGCAGTTTCTGGGGTCCGGATATTCGGCCCGATAAATGACGAATATCCGAATATTCGGTTTGGCTCGTGGCGTCTGACGAGGGTGGGGTATCTGAATATTTGGATCTCAAAATAAATATTCAGATACCACCATTACGGCCGAATATTCCGATATTCGGATATGTGGGTCCAGCTCTAGTTGCTGGTGAAGCCGGTAGATGAGCCTGCTCGTGATAGCGCTAGCACTGCTACCTCATCTTTGTCAGAAAAACAGGGACTTAAACCAAGTGTTCTTGTGTGAATGTATTTTCTTAAGAATAAGTTTGAACTTTCCTAATGCCTTCTACACCTATCTGAAGTCCATCACAAACCATTCACGCTCAGATGTGATCTGGAAGATCCACTCCATCTTCCTTTATCCAGGTGAGATGTTTAGATACACACTGCCTGGTAACAGCATTTCATGCATACAAATCAGCAGCATAATCCCAGCAGTATCACACTTTTCTGGCTCGGATTTGCTGCATTTACATTTCTTTTGTGTTCAGGAATGTCTATAAAGGAATTGAGCAAAGTTGCAACTCTGTGCAGAGCAGATGATGTATTTGGTTGAAAAAAGTTTCAATATTAGCAACAGTTTTCTCTTTTAATCCATTTTTATTCCTGAAGCATCCACATTTCCACTGCTTCCACACATGTCCCTGCAGTCATGGGACTGCAGGGACATGCACAAGAGACAGGCACTTTAACCTTCATGCTCCTGTCACATTTTTCTTCACTTTGGATATTTACTGTGAAACAAAGTCTTCCACCTCTCTAGAAACACAACAACTATGGCTAGAAACAGAGAAAACCAGAAAATGTCTCAGATATAAATACATATACTACATATATTATATAGCTGAATTAGAATGCATTCAGTCATAAAAAAGGAAAAGTTAAAGTTGAATTGATTTAATTATTTATTTTACATGAATTGATAAATCCTGGAATTGACTTAGGACAGTTTTACTTGTTTCTGTACTCGTCTCTTCTCTGTTCTGTGGAAACACTGCCTGCAGTTCAGCCAAAAAGTTTAGCCTAAAGCTTATTTGGGACAAATTGTTATTTAATACCTGTAGAATGACCGAAAGCATGGAAATCATCATGAAAAATCATGATTGTAAGCTTAAATTTGTTTAATATCATCACTACCATGTAGATCAAGAATGACAGAAAAGTTGAGAATCTGATAATCGTTTCTGCTTTTACAGTTTGTTTCAGGCAGGTATTATTTTGCCAATTTTACTTTGTTATGTATTTATTTTTAAAGACAATATGCCTTTCAGACCCATTAATTAGAGTAAGCACTGCTGTAAATGCACCAAGTTAGCCAGAAGATCGTTTTTCTATAACCGTACAGATGTATGTAGAAAAAACTAATGAGAGAATTTTCATGTTTGATGACATGGATGTCCTGTTAGTGCAGGATGTGGTCAGAGACATTACAGCGCGCTGAGTCTGACACTATTTGTTGCTGGACGTTGGTCAACCAAAGCTCACCCTCACAAGATATGTTCAGTCATTTCTATCAGGAAATAGGAGCAAATTTTTTGCAAGAATATACTCCTACTACTACTCTCTGTGCATCCATTATCTATCCACCGCTTAATCCTCATTAGGGTCATGGAGGGCTGGAGTCTATCCCAGCTGACTGAGGGTAAAGGGAGGGGACACCTGGACAGGTAACAGTCTATCACAGGGCTACGTATAGAGACAAACAATCACACTGACATTCACACCTACAGACAATTTAGAATCACCAGTTAACCTCAGCATGTTTTTGGACTGTGGGAGGAAGCTGGAGAAAACACACACATCAGGGTTTCTCCAAGGCATTATAAAGCATTAATAGTCACTAAGTTGACTTGGCGAAAATTAAGGTCTTAAATGGCATTAAAAATCATTAAATTTGATTCTCAATGGCATTAAAAATTATTTCTGCAGTTTTTTCAAGAAAAATGCTTGACAATAATAATAATCATCATTATAGACTTTGATTCAACAGATATGTGCACCTGCGTAAACATGCCAAAGCATTGCGATAATTGTTCCAGCCGGTCGGGTACAATTGCCAAAATCTGCATGTTTTTAAAGTGGCCAGCAGACTGGACCAGGTGGAGGAGAGCTGGGAAATGGGGAAATGCAAATTCCAGCAAAAACGGGTAGAAAACGTGGATTTC
This sequence comes from Acanthochromis polyacanthus, assembly GCF_021347895.1. Classification (NCBI taxonomy): domain Eukaryota; kingdom Metazoa; phylum Chordata; class Actinopteri; family Pomacentridae; genus Acanthochromis; species Acanthochromis polyacanthus. Next base: position 6,899,807 of record NC_067132.1, on the reverse strand, counting down.
AAAGAATGACTACAGCCCGTGAGTGGTCAGGGGTGGTTTCTGGATTCAGAAATAGTGAAATGTAGGGACAGTTTTCATGTAAAAATCATCTTTTACAAAAAACAAATCCTTGTAATTTGTTGAATTCATGGTCGTGACATTAAATTTTTTACAGTATAGCATTAAAGTAGTATTAAAAAGCATGAAATTTGACTGGCTGATTTCTGCAGAAACCCTGGGAGGGAGAAAATGTAAACTCCATGCAAAAAGATCCCAGGAAGGGAGGGATACTAATCTCCGATCTTCTAGCTCAGGGGTGTCAAACATGCGGCCCGCGAGCCAAAAGTGGTCCTCCAGAGGGTCCAGTCTGGCCCTCAAAATGTAAAAATTCCTGAGAAGACATTAACTGCAGATTGTAAATTAGTAAAACTATAAATTTAAAATATTTTGTAGACCATGACGAATTGTTTTGATCATCATCATCATTATTTTGTCTGTTTTTTATCACTTTGTGTTTTGCTTTGTTCATAGTTTTGTGCCGCATTTTTGTCGTTTTGTGTGTTTTTTGTCTGACTTGTGTTTGCCTATTTTTGTCGTTTTGTTTCTCGCTTTTGTCATTTTTGTCTTGTTTGTCATTTGTGTAATTTTTCCTCTCATTTTTGTCATTTATCAGCTTTTTGTAACTTTTTTGTCTAATTTTTGTCTCTTTTTGTTTTCTTCTGTGTTGTCTCTTTAATCTTTTGTCATTTTGTTTCTTGCTTCTGTCATTTTGTGTCTCATTTTTGTCATATTTTGTCTTGGTTTCGTTTGTTTTTGTCTTTTTTGTGTGTGACTTTTGTCGTTTTGATCATAACATAAGTTGTTCATAATGTTTTGTAGTGGTTAGCACACAGCAAAAGATCCCCGGTTCATGTCCCGGCCTGGGCCTGGGATCTTTCTGCATGGAGTTTGCATGTTCTCCCTGTGCATGTGTGGGTTTTCTCCGGGTACTCCGACTTCCTCCCACAGTCCAAAAATATGCTGAGGTTAATTGGTTACTCTAAATTGCCCGTAGGTGTGAATGTGAGTGTGATTGTTTGTCTGTATATGTAGCCCTGCGACAGACTGGTGACCTGTCCAGGGTGTCCCCTGCCTTCGCCCGAGTCAGCTGGGACAGACTCCAGCACCCCCCGTGACCCTAGTGAGGATAAAGCGGTGTATAGAGGATGGATGGATGGATAATGTTTTGTAAAAAAGTAACTCCTTAAATGTGAACATTTTTCCACTAAAACAAAGGAAAAATTTGCTGTCGTCGTTATTTATAGTGTCAGTCAGTATAGCCTTCTTTAACCCTTGCCTCAGGTTAAATCAGGACCAGCTCTCCGTTTAAAGGGTTAGATTCTATCTGCCTATTAGTATTCCACCTAATAGGTTTCAGCAGAATAATTAAGCTGGTGTCGAGGAATACTCGCCGAGGTCCTAACTGTCTTCTTCCAAACGTCTTACCCCTCTTACTCCAATAAATACTCTCTTACTAAGCAGCCCACCTAAGTAGTAGAATTGATTTATTGACCACGTTTGTTAACGACAGCTTTCCTCTTAAAACTGTGGCACTTGTTGATATTCCTAGGTTCGTTTTAGAGGTTTGGATAACTAACCTCAGGGGTAATGTTTCAATAACTAGTTGGATTAAAGTAACCTTTAAGAACCATTAGATTTAATGCACACAATCAACTTAACTTTTTACCACTATGCAGAATAGGTGAATCATAATCATTTCATTAGACTTCTCTTTAAATGCAATATAGCGTTTTATTAAGCAATTATTAGCAGGGGCACAGCATTAATTCATGATTAAACAATTTAATTATTTCTGATTATTTCTAACTTAACTAAACTAAACTAAGCTGAGCGTACCTAAGAATCTTCTCTAATTAGTAAATTTAGGAGAGAGAGCGGACAGCGTGGCCAAGCTGTCACGCCCAGTCTTGACCTGCATCTGGGAGAGCCACTCGATCGACCAGTAGACTCGGTACGAAGTCTTCTTTGTGGATGGAGGGTGTTCTTCCTAGGCAGGGGGAGTGGAAAGGTCCCGATAGCCAATCGTTGGTCTGGCAGTTATCTTTAGTAGCAGCTGGAACACAAGTGCGGGCGTCTCAGCTGTCTTCTCAGTTGGGTGATGGTGGTGGAAAGCCCCCGTCTCACCAGGCTGTGGTGGGTCACTGGGTCCTCCAGCCCCTGGAGTGGAGCAGCCCTCTGCTGCTTCCTCCTTTGCCTCTCTGGATGTCGTAGGTGCTTGCCTCTCTTCATCTCTTTGGATAACTGCAGACCTCTCAGGACTCTCCTTTCAGCAGAGTGTGGTCCTCGCTTGTTGAACAAAGTCAGAAAAAGACTTTGCCTCCAACGAAGTTCTCAGCGATCTCTGGAGCCTAAGTCCTGCGTTGTCTTCCCGTCTCTAGGGCAATAGATGCGGTGAAGAATCTTCAGAACTCCGGCCATGCTCTCCGGCAGCTCCCTTGCAGCTCCGGCGAGCAGCATCTCTCCCCTCCGGGGGAGAACTCCGAAATCAGTGTCTCTGACTCTGGGTTTTATACCCTAGCTCGACTTCAGCTTAGCACATACACATTTTCACACACAATTCTAACTAGTAGGTACGCCCAATTAATTAATTCATAGGTTTAAGACACAACCTTCTTCCTATTACACATACATCAGTTACACAGAAATCATGTTTTTCCAGCAAGTACACAGCATCCACCTTCCGTTGTTAACACACACACACACATTGTTTGAGACATGTTGCCAAGACCATATTTGGCCACAGAACTTCCTCAATGTCCTCCTTTCTGCAGTGTCATGGTGACTTCTGCTTTTTGCCCTGCACACAGCTCAGAACAGCACAGATTACTTCCATTCAAAACTCATTTAGTTACACTGAATCACTTTTTAAATCATTCTTCTTAGCATGATCAAATAACTCATTTTAAATCATTCTCTTCTATAGCAATCATCATTTCCAGAATATATATCAGCCTATTAAAATTATTCTTGCATCAAGCATAAGCATAATCATGTGGTTAACTTATATAGTTTCTCATTTTAACTTTTCATTGGTTTGCTTAAAGCTTTTATTTAGGTGGTGGTTGCTCCTGGGATCTCAAATAACTAGGCCCCACTTGACAATAGGTTATTATGTTCTGATTTTACCGGTCCGACCCACTTGAGATAAAAATAATAAGATATTTTATTTAAAGCGCCTTTCAAGGAACTCAAGGACAGTTTACAAAGGAATAGAAATCAATGACAATAATTAAAAACTATACAGTTAAAATAATAGTAACAAGAATAAAACAAAGAACAACAAAGAGGTGTGACACAGTGGGGGTTAGGATGTGAGGGAGTCTGCAGTCCTGAACAGGTGAGATTTGATTTTGGATTTGAAAATTTGGAGAGAGTCACAGTTTCTGATAAATGGGGGTAGTGAGTTCCAAAGCTGGGGATCGGCTGAAGGCTCTGCTCCCCATGGTGCTGAGACGGGCGGAGGGGACAGTGAGGTAGATGGAGGAGGAGGATCTGAGGGAATGGGATGAAGTGTTGACAGAGATGAAGTCGGAGAGGTATGGAGTGAGATGACGGATGGAATTGAAGGTGAACTGAAGGATTTTGGGTTTGGATTGAATTCTTTGCTTAACTGGGAGCCAGTGGAGTTCTTGCAGGATGGGGGTGATGTGGTGGTAGGAGGGGATTTGGGTTATGATATGAGATCAAACTGGGTTGAATGTGGAACCTGAACTAAAATTAATTTGACACTCCTGTTCTGGCTGCAAGATGACAGTGCTACCCACTGACCCACTGTGCATCCCATAGCAGCAACAACAACAGCAATATCTTTAATCCAAGTGACAAATTATTTCACAAATGCAGCAAAATAGAGGACACAATTATCAGATTTAAAAAAAAGCACAGTTTGACCTATAATAACCAACGCAGTGCTGTAAAAGATGAAAACATTATTGGAAAAAATTTGACAATTGACAAGAAATGAAACCTGCAACAGTGGTTATTTGTGCTGTAAGGTGAAATGTCCTGCTGCTACAGAAGTCCAGTTGTTTCTGTCTCCTCTGCTCTGTAAGGAGACGGTAGGAAAGGTCAAGTATTCTTGATGCGTGAGGATGTTGTAACAAGGCTCCTGTTGGGCTCTGACTCACCTACTGGGACCAGTTCCTGGGACAGGTCCCAGCACACACACAGACACTATGTTTTTCTATCATTGTGGGGACATACCATTGACTCCCATTCATATCTAACCCCTAACCCTTACCCTAACCCGAAACTTAACCCAGACCAAAACAATGCCTAACCCTAAAGAAACCTTTTTGCACTTTTACTTTTTTCAGTAACAACAACATGGCCAAGAAAACACAGTTTAAACTTGTGGGGACCGAAATGAGGTCCCCACAAGTGACATTGTTTTCGGTTTTCCTACAGTTTTGGGGACATTTGGTCCCCACAAGTATAGCCAGCACCTGACCCCACACACACACACACACACACACACACACACACACACACACACACACACACACACACACACACACACGCGCAGCTGATCTTCCTCCTTTTTCAAGCTGAGCAGTTCACGACTGGTACATTAAACACAGTGCAGAGTGCCCAGAGCAACTCCAGCATGGAATTTTCCCTCCTGAACTCAACTGATCTCTACTAAATTATTTTAAACTAGAAGAAGGCCTCAGGTACAAAACCATTTTCCAAAAACAGCTGAAGCGCCACCATTTTCAAAAATACCAGACTTTCACAGCAGAGAAACACAAACTGAGCTGGGTTTCTGATTGTCGCTATGAGCTTGTGTTAGCACCATGCAACCAGATATAGACACTTATAGAACCGCATGTTTCACACGATAGGAACAAACCAGTATCCTAAGTATATGTGACATATATATGAGGAGTTTTAAAATATAACACAGGCTAAAAGCAACACAGCTGCAGCCAGAAATGGAAGGAATAAAACGGTGTGAAAGCGTAAATGAGTAGCTTTATTAATATCATTGCCAATTATAGACTATAAATACATTAAATATACATACTGTTTAGATGTAGTCTAATGCTGTGATGTTCCTTTTCTTACTGCTGATGTTTGACTGTCTTGGAAGCAAATGAGGAACAAATATTAAAACGTAATTTAAAGTGTTCAGTAGACTTACTTCTAGTCGTCTAAGATCCATGAATGCAAGGTTGCAATCAGTCTCTGTTTTATTACTACGCTGCTGTAAAGCCTGTATAACAATTTAGAAATGCTTTATAACCAAAAGGGAAAAACTAAGACTATGTTCCCTCCACTGAGAGTCTGTGTCTGCTAGCCTGTATCTTCTAGCTGTGCTCCTCAGGTAAAGGACCTTATAAACCCTTACCTTCTCCTCTCACTGTCTGCACACTGAGCTCACGGGACTTTCTGGGAATGGTGATTCCATTTTCCAAGAGAATTGAGATGCTTTATGATCTGCTATCTGCTCTGTATCTGGTTATTAGTTCAGCAAGTTAACCACTGTGATGCACTGAACCACCATCCATGCAGAGCTTAACCTGAAGTTACCCCAGATCCTCCTTCCTAGAGCAGGCCTCAGTTGTTTCAGCCCCGGCTGCTAGTACGGCTGCTAATTTAGCCTCAGAGATGTTTTCTTGGAGTGATGGATTCTGACTAGACAGTTACCAGCTCTGAGGTCCTGTGTTCGTGTTATCCCAAAAACAGGGCCTCTGGCCACAGCTTTATATCTAGATGTGTTCTCCGTCAACCCACATGGTTGAATACGGAGTAAAACTGTAAACTCAGAGGCGTTGGAGGGTTTGATTCCAGAGCCCCAGACTGCCCTCAGTGTGATTGTAGCTCCGTGGACAGCAGCAACCTTTCTGCTGCACTGATCTAACAGGAGAGGACTGAAGTACTGAAGGTGTGAGTGTTTCTTTGCCTTAACCATGTGTCTGCTGTGACCTTCCATGTCTGCTGATATTTCCCCAAATTGGTGTTTACGGGCAGACAGACAGGCAGCGAGGATGACGGCTGCAGCAGTGTTTTTGAATCAATGGGTGACCCTGCCGACGGAGAGTTTTCTGTGTTCAGACAGACAACGTGTACCCCAACACTTCCCCTGTGTGCAGCTGATATATGAAAGCATTGTGACTTTGGGTGGTGTCCTGTCAGTTCGCCTCACTGTCACCCTCTGTGGTCGCTGCTGGGAGAGGGATGCCTTTGGTGCCTCCCTCCTTCTCTCCTCTGCTGCCCCTCTCCCTTTGTTACTCCTCTACTTCCTTTGTGTTAATTTGTCTTCTCTTTCCTCTATTCGTCATTCTCCATATATCTCCTTACTCATCCTGTAAATCCTCTCCCTGCTCTTCTCTTCCTTTTTTGCTGGAACTCCTGGTCCTTTCCTTCGTTCGTCTTCCTCAACTCGTCTGGATTTCACCTTCTCCTTCCATTTTTGCCTCTTACACCCCAACCACATTATATCAGTCAGTCGGGGTCTGGCCTCTTTGGACCTCTGGGTAAAGAGTAGAAGGAGCAGAGAGGGAGTCATGGCGTGCAGGGGGAGGCGTTAGCTGGCGGGGCCTGGGACCTGAACCAGACAGACAGTGAAACGTCACCACATCAAACCCAGACTCCCCGACTGTGATCACATTCTTGCATGTGTGTGTGTGTGTGTGTGTGTGTGTGTGTGTGTGTGTAGTGATTGTGTGTGTGTGACTAGGGGTTCACAGTGTTAGTAGCTCAGAGCCAGCTGAGGCTGCAGACAGACAGAGACAGAGCACTGAGCTGCACATAGCAAACACCACTGAATGTTGTCTTGTGTGGGACCAGGATATCTGTTTTTCGAGGAAATCTGGCAGGTGAGAGTGCAGGTTGCATGTGATTGTTTTAGGTGTCATTAATGCCTACTGTATGTGTGAGGAATGTGTGTGTTTGTGCTCCTCAGAGTGTGTTTTCAACAGGCTGCTTGTCATTAAATCAGCGTTGTACAGCAGCACATCATCAGCGAGGAGGGGGAACTAATGTTCGATGATCTGTGTTTCACCACTGCAGGTTGTAAGCTGACCTCGGGAGAACAGATACCAGTGTCGCGCCCGGAGCCACAGGGAGAGGTGCGTCCACGCTCACTAGACCAGCAGCAGGCCGTGGCTACAGACCTCCTATCAGGTATGAAGGTCAACTATATGGTTCACAGATAAAGTTTATAAAACAAAATGATCTTAAACATATTCAGCAGTAATTCAGCAGAATGCCTTTATTCTGTACCACTAACAGCAATTTTAGTACCTTTAACACAGTGACAGTGAAAGTTGTTTGTATTATTTGTACTGTTGCAGTCACTGATTCATAGTTAGATACGTATTTTGGAAATAGCTGCATGATATCCAGAGCTGTTTTCATTGATTATGAAGGTCTAACCTCACTGGACTCAGGTTAGAACAGAAGTCATTAATCACAAAAATTTAGACCTGACTTTGACTTATTATTTTACTTGGACTTGACCAAGGTCACAGTTGAAAAGGGATTTTAGAGAGAGCTTGCAGCAAGCTATGAAACAGTCTTGAGAGCAGCTGATTAGACACACAGCTGAAAGAAAAGGTGAGTTTGGACGTTCTCACCAGCAGACAGATAAAAAAAAACAACCTGTTTAAGACTTGAAGCACAAACTTGGTAGCTCAACTCAGACTTCTTTGTTACGTTCTAACCAAGACGTCCAAAACATTGACTTTGCTCCATGTCTTCTGAGTCTTCAGGCTTTCAAGATCAAAATGATTTTGTCTTTATTGACCAAGTATGTCAGGGCTCCAGAGTGTGAACGTTTTGGTCGCATGTGCGATCAAAAGTCTGCCAAGTGTGACTAAATGTTTCCACACCTGACATTTAGCAAGTCTGTCTGTGTGTCTCTGAGTGGCTTTAGGGGATAAATTCACTTTATTTACTGAGAAAAACCTGGTACTAGAATGCCTCATTTCACTGTTTCCAGAATAACATTTGGTGGCAGACCATCTGAACGGAGACTAGAGGCTCCTCTGTGACCCACTGGCTAGCTAGCAGCCACTGATATATGTGAGGCATTTAGGTAACATCAGTAAACTGCAGCATCCACCAGTATTCTGCATGTGAGACCTCATAAGGACACGTGTAGAACTGTAGCTTAACAAAACAACCACCAGTACCTTCTCACCCTGGCTGAAACACTGAGATACAACCAACATTATACACTGAATTTACTACAAACAGTGCAGCCAAAAGTCAACTGGGAGAAGCTCTTTTACTGTAGGAGCATCAGTGTTTCAGTAATGTCCCACTGCAGCGTTTCACAACCCAGCAACAGCAAACCGAAGCTGTGGAGAGTCAGTGATCATAGTGAAATTCAACAAAGCTGATAATGCAGCAGAGCAACCTTTAACAAGCTTCAAGTCCCATATAATCCTAATGGAAAAAAAACCAGAGCATTTATCTGCACATTTATTCCTGTTAGCCATCATTTAGACAGGTTGTTAAGAAACTATTGATGGGAACTGACTAAACTGTCTTATTTACCAGCAGAATGGACAATCCAACCCCATCTAAAGAAACCCAACCTTGACCCCTCTGTTCTTAACAATTTTAGACCGATCTCCAAACTTCTGTTTTTATCCAAAGTTTTAGAAAAAGTCATTTCTACACAGCTTTTATCATGTATGTGTCATAATGACATCTTCGAAAAATTTCAGTCAGGTTTTAGAGCTCTTCACCGCACAGAAACTGACCTCCTCAAAGTTACTAATGACTAGCTGCTCACAGAGGAGAGAGCACAATTTTAATTCTTTTAGACTTAAGTACAGCCTTTGGCACAGTAGTTTAACTCACCATTTTATTCGACCATCTTAGATCCTGGGTTGGTTTTATTCTCATCTTTTAAACCGAACCTTTTCGGTCACCATAAGTGACCACTTATCCTCCTCAGTTCCTATTACCTGTTGTGTACCACAAGGTTCAATTTTAGGCCCAATTTTATTCTCAATTTATATGCTCTTTTAAATAACTTCTTAAAACCCACTTTTATAGACTCAACTTCCTGTAAAATTCTCTTTTATTTCTCTTTTGTCACTATGTTCTACCTGTCAAAGCACTATGTGAATGTTCTTCTGAAAGGTGCTATACAAATAAAATAATAATAATAATTATTATTATTATTATAAATACAGTTCTGGACCTGTATGAAAAAGTTAGTAGATGTTAAAAGTTAGTCTGGAGTTTTCAGTTGACTCAGAGACAGATGGAAGGAATGACCAACCAAACCCAGTACAGATAATCAGCCATTAGCTGTTACGTTCAGGTAATAGTTCTGCTAAATGTAAGCTCATTTAGTGTCATTTGTTTTCAGTGCTTTTCTTCTTGTTATTTCCTGTCCTTGTTGTGTACTTCTGCCTCACCCATCTGAACTGTTAATGCCCTCATGCCCAATAACACCTCCTGCTCCATCTTCTCCTCTCTTTGTTCCTTCACTACTTCATCTGTCTTTGTCTCCTCTTCTCCTCCTCTTGTCCTTCCCTCTCCTGCCGTTCTTCCACTCCTCCTGCCAGCCTCCATGGCAGGTTATTCAGACCCTCTGGGCTCTCAGACTAGCCCTGCCCAGATGATGGATGCTGGCCTGATGGGAACTTTTTCAGGTATTCACTCCCATATTTTCTTTGAGTGCTACACTGTGCAAGATAAAAACAGCAGCAGTACTAAAAGTAATAAGCATTACTCAATAAATGTAATGACAAAATCATGATGCTTTTTGTTAAACACCTGTTGTCTTTAATTACAAACCAATCTGTTGGACTGTGGAATGTTTTCTGTAACCTTTAGCCATAATCACAAACAAAATCCAGCCAAAGAAGGGTGTTTTTTCTACTGTACCACAGATGTCATGATGCCAGGAGATTAATAGTCTGTATATTTGATACCAAAAAAAGACAAACCATCAAATGAATGTATTTAAATATTAAGGCTTTTAGAAACTGCTGCACCCCGATGGTAACACACACATCCAGCATAGTACAGACTGGACAGGAATGACAGCAGCTATTAGTGCAATCCTCAGCTCACATTATGAGCTTTCACTACTTTAGCCCAGACAAGCTAATGTTAGCTTCTGTGTGTGTGTGGAGCGATTCTCCAACACGTGTAGCTGACGCCGTTCATAAACACTCTCTGAAATATGAATGTGAACACTGTGGCCATATGTTGTTGGTGTCAGATAAATGAAACTCTCAGCTTGAATTCTGTCTGATGTCCGTCTTCAGCTGCTCAGATAGGTTGAGATGTTTGACATTCTGGCTTTTGGTTCCTTAAAACTTGTCCCTGATCATTTTGCTCCATCACTGAATGTCTAGCAAAGGTAAAAAAAACAAACAAAAAAACCCAAAAACCAAAAACAGCAAATTTACGCTGCCCTCAGTACCTATAATACTGAAGAAAAGGAAATAAGATAAGATGTATTTTATTCATCCTGGATGAAATTATTGAAATGTCATCATGTTTCTGAGTTCTGCTTCGTGGTCCTGGTCAATTGGAGGGCGCCTTATTAAACAACATGAGGAGCTGAGTTTAGTGTCTGATTCTGCTGAAGTTATAATCTTTTAGTGAAAATGTATTGAAGTTTCAGTCACAGTACAGCATTCCATTACTAGTGTTTCAGTCACCGACTAAACAGAACAGCACTCTGAAAACGATTCTGGTCTCTGAAGCTATTTTTTCCATTCATCACAACTCCACAGGAATTACATTTTTATTCAGCTGACATTTTATTAAGGCTTTAGGTTCTGCATAGTTACCAGTGTTGGCACTTGAGTGACAGGTGGGTAAAACCATTAGACACTTCATGATCCACCTCAGGTCTATCTGATCATGTTTGGATTATTAGCTCGGAGTTGGAAGCAGTCAGGAACTGTCAAGATGGCAGGGTTGGAACCACTGAGCTTTAAAACTGCTGTTCAGAACATCACAGATAGGGTATCTGTGTCATAATGCCAGATAGTCCAGCAACTCTGTTATGTCATGAAGAAATGTCTGTAGAGGACAGGTTTAGGCAGAATCTTGTTCTTCCACAACAGGGTGTTTAGATTTGATTGATTAATATCATAAAAGATAGAGATTCAATATTCATCATGTACATTATACAAAGACAAAACAGACACATTAGAAAAACCAGGAGCTTATATATATATATATATATATATATATATATATATATATATATATATATGTATATATATTAGTAAAAATACTGTACAGTACATGAAGTTAAGTTTTCATAGTACATCTGATTTGTCAGTTTTTCATCCTTGTTTCTGTTTAGCTCAAGATTTGGTGTTCAGAAAAGAGACTGACAATCAAAAACAAGCGTATATTAACTTCAGTCACTGGGAATTATAGCAGCAGCTGTAAATACTTATTCTCATATCCAAACCTCTTATACTTCCCTCCTTACTTCTGAATGTGTGGTTGTAGAAGCCACCCTGATGAAGACTGGTTGTTGGTTGCATGCAGAGCTGTAGATGTAGCTGTAACTGTAGTTGGTCCTCTCCAGAGTGAGCTCTGAGGGTGAGTTATGCCTTCCACCATGCCAGCTCTCCCTGTCGCCTTAATGAGACCTGTCGTCTCTGCCCACCGAAGGACTGCGGCAGGCTCCAGCACCGCTCACGCTCTTTCTCACAAACACATTCCCTTAGAAACACTCATACAGATGACACTAGCATCCACAGAATGAGTCTGTAGCCCTTTAGCCACCAGAACACACAGTAGGCACGAATGTAGGCAGGAAGCTTTGAATAATCTCATTCATGGATGCATATTTACACAATTAGCATGAACAGCTTTATAGACTTTCAGGTTCTGTTCATTTACCTGACCCATACTATTCCTGTTCAGACCTATAGGGACACTAGACAGTGCCCTGTGATGAATGACTGATTCTATGTGCTGTTTTGTCTTCTGCTGCTTTCTCCCTCTTTGTCTTCTTTCTGTTTCCACTTGTTCCATCACAGCTTTCTATGAGGAGATGGTTACTCACCGCTCCCCAGTATTCACCCTGTATACCTGTCTGTTGTTCCCAGGTTTCTCCCAGCCAGGAGGGAGGGGGGTGACTGTGGAGGTGGGAGCTGCACCCCTCCAAGCAGACAGGCCTCCAAGTATAGCAGAGCCCCAACATCTGACCCCCACAGCAGGGTCCGATGCCCCCAAGGAGCATAGCCCCATGCTTCCTGAGCCCCAGGTCCCTTGCAGCCCTCTGGATCTGTCAGGAGGTACGACTCATAAACTCGCTTTCTCTTCCACAGGGCTTTTATTTGTGCTCTGATGCTGGATGTGTACTCACACCTGGAAGCTGACCAGTTCAACTCTCCTTTTTCCCCACGTGGTTAATTAAAACACAATGGTATCTTTAATCTTTGATGAATGTCGTTTGTAAACCACAGTTTGACAACAACATAAGTTTCTCTAAGCAGCTCTGAAGAAGCTTTTTATTGGAAGTAATCAGATTGCATTTTTCTTTGCTGATAGCATTTCCGTTCCCAAAATATGTTGTGGCAGATCCAGAGTACCAACAGGTCACCAGTGCTCTTGTTTCTAGTAAGTAAAGGCTGCAGAGCTCGTCCTGTAAACAGATTCAAACCTGCAACAGAAGCTGCAGCTACTCTAAATGTTTCACTAAGTGGAGTCAGCATCCTTTTAAACAGCAGACATCATGGTCTGTCTTATTTAAAACATGCAGTGTTTCTAAACAGCCTCTATTACTGCAGCTGAAACTGTGAAACTGTTTTATGGAAATTCAATTATTAATTTGAAAGAGTAAAATTGTGTCACGTAATCTTTCGAAGGTGACATAGTTTTGCTTTAAAATCTAACTTTTACTGGTATTCTAAAATGCATTACATGTAAAGACAGGAAAATGTGTTTTACACAGAACATTACCAGAACAGAGAGCTGTTCAGTCAAATGAGGACCTCTCACAAGGATTTATCCACTTGACAAATTGAAAAAAACAAAAGAACTGAGTCTTCCTTTGGCTGACCCCTTTCTGCTTTTGACCTTTCAAACACTGTTGTACTTTTGTCTCTTTGGACTAAAAATAATCAAAAGCCCATTTCAGACATGCTTTCTGTTCATCTGAAGGTATCTGAGCATGTTTTAATGAGTACCCCGCTCACCTCCCCATAAAAGTCATGACATCCATCTGATCAGGTCAGACCAACCAACAGTTCTGCATCACAGTTCTAACGAATGGCTCCACGTCAAGGTGTGGTAACTGATTGACTAACGTCTTTTTCTACATTTAATACATTTTTCTTCTACATAATTCACTTTGTGCTGCAATTTCACGTCTTTTTCAAACTGAAATGTCCACCAAAATAAAACTTTACAGCAGTTAGGACAGAATTAGGAGCTTGTTGCTTCTGACTGTTTGTAGAGGACTTTTTTCTTAGTTTTCTAAATATCTGCAGAGTCCACGTGAGTGTCTCCAAAAAGAGAGAGTTGTACACATTTTATGCAATCACGGCAATTTCATGAATCCCCTGACATGGAGACGGGATAGAGAAGGATCTATAATGTTGTCTTTACCTCAGTCAGGTGAGCTGTCACACAGAATCACAGTTTATCAGCTGATCATACAGGTACAAAGCAGCCATCCTTAGAGTGACAGCTGCTGGAATGTTTATTTACCTGTTGTTAAAGTAGGACTTAGATTGTCATCACATGTGGATTGAATTTTCAGTGATTAAGAAATCATGAATACACTAGAGTGTTAGTTATTTGGTTAGTTTGACAGGCAGCTATCTCTGTTTATTAGTGCCTTATTTTGTCATGTGGTGAACTGTCCAATCTAGCGACTGCAACAAATACTGTATGTCAGGGATGTCAAACTCATTCCACAAAGGGCCGGTGTGGCTGCAGGTTTTTGTTCCAACTAAGCAGCATCACACCAGACGTGACTCATTTAATCAACCGATCTCAGTCTCCACACAGGTGATTGGTCAGACTGTGTGCTGTAGATATGTTGGAACTAAATGCTGTAGCCTAGAGCACACAGTCTGACCAATCACCTGTTTGGAGACTGAGATTGATTGATTAAATGAGTCAGGTCTGGTGTGATGCTGCTTAGTTGGAACAAAAACCTGCAGCCACACCGGCCCTTTGTGGAATGAGTTTGACATCCCTGCTGTATGTGTACCATTACTCTCCATTACATAAACTGTGAGGAACATTAAAGTCAAAGTGACATTTGACTGAATGGCAGAATTCCACCCCTGTAACAGATTAATGAAGCAACAGTGTTTTGTATCCCTGGTCTGAAAAGGACTGAAGTAATTACTTTTCAAAAGTTTGGGATCACCCAGACAACTTCCGTGTTTTCCATGAAAATTCACACTTTTATTCATGTGCTAACATAACTGCACAAGGGTTTTCTAATCATCAGTCACCCTTTCAACACCATGAGCTAACACAATGTAGCATTAGAACACAGGAGTGATGGTTGCTGGAAATGTTCCTCTGCACCCCTATAGAGATATTCCATTAAAATCAGCCGTTTCCAGCTAGAACAGTCATTTACCACATGAACAATGTCTACACTTGATTTATCATTCATTTAATGCTATCTGCATTGGAAAAAAAGGTGTTCTTTCAACAATAAGGACATTTATAAGTGAGCTTTTGAATGGTAGTGTACATCTCTGATCAGGTGTAAGTATTGAGGAATGCTGCTTTGAGCCATTCAAACTGTAATGATCCAGTTCTGTAGCAGTTTGCAGTGGTGCTTCTTCCAACCATACGGCCCCTGGATGGTGAAAGGTTTTCTTCCCTGCTTGCTCTCTCACGGCAGTCATTACTCTGATCTGTTTACTCCATGGATCATATACAGTATGAACATGGCTGCCCTGCTTTGGCTGATTTGTTCCACAGAGTGGTGCATTGTACAGGTCAGCTGTCTGTCTGTACTTCCCTATATTTCCTCCCTCACCACACACACACACACACACACGCACACACACACACACACTCCGCTGTGATTTAGTCACGCAGCTCAAGGTCAGTGCACATCTGATGCTGCCATCTATAGGGTGCTCCATCATGCCTCAGCTTCAGGTCCTATACTGCATGTATGTTCTGAGTGTGTGTTAATATGTTTGTGTGTGTGGATCTGTGTGTGTTTGTCCTAGAGAGAGAAGCTGTCTGTGTCTCTTACTGTCCTCCCTCTCTTAATCAGCCCCCACCCCGATCACACCATCGGGCTTTCCACTTCAATGTACATCTGGTCCTAGAGAGCTCTGAGTAGTAGCTGTCACCATGCTGTGGCTGGTGTCACCTAACAAAGACTAGCAGACACACACAGCCAAGTAGACGTGCACAGCTTCACAGCAGCTGAGCCTCCATGGTGGATGCTACACAGCAGGTGGTCTCCGTACTGAACACATCAGAGTGGTATTTGGTGAACTTCTGGCTTTAGAATTAATTTGGCATCAAATAACTGTGCAGCCCCTCATCTCAGACCTTCTTACTTCAGCTTGTGGGTGGTGGATGGTATAATGTAATAACCAGCAAGAGCTCATGAGTACAAAAGCTGTAAAAATTGCATTTTGTGCATTTTAACTCAGTTGCTGTTTAGCTTGTGTCTGTGTAACCTTATCCCTGGAAACACAGCAGGACTTTAATGCAGCTGATACTGATTCTGAACCTCATCTAAGACCATCTGCCAATACTCATTGCCATCATAAAAACAAATTAAATTAAATTAAATCTCATTCACATACTTCTGACTCAGACTATACACAGTGATGTCAGCTGTTTTGAAACCTTGAATTTGACAACAACCTGAGACGGACAATGTTTCCTGATGGAACAGATCAAATCAGACCCAGGGTCAATTTCTCATAGACTTCAATACCGAGTAGCCCCCTGCTGGCTGTTAGAAAGAATGCAGTTAATGTTAATCCTTCATGGTTGGCTTTAGTACTGATCCATGCATCTGACCAGAGCATCACTTATTTAATGTGAGACATTTGCACACTAATGTTGCGTTTCATGGATGGAAACTTGACACTGATTCAAAAATAGCCTAAAAAATATTTGGATGAGAGTGTGAAGTTATAAACTGTATAAACTGTGGAACAAAGCAAATCACAAATCAAAGCCTGTTTTCATCCAAGCCTCTCCAACAAAGAGCTGCAGTTATAGCAAGTCAAGGTCCCAGGCACTATCTGAGAACTGATTTGGGATCATTGCAGCTGACTAGCAGAGCTCGACTCACTCTGCAGTATTCAGAGATGTTTCATTCATTCAAAGTTTTTAATCAGTTCCTAGCAGAACATGGAGACCACTATTCCTCGCTAACCTCTTGCTGCCACCCTGAAACTGACTAAGACAGTCTGTGGATGTGTGTGTGTGGAGGTACTAGGTAACGCATGGTGACTCAGCAATGCGGCATACACCAGCTCCCTGCTACAAGATGCACAGTGCAGATTCTTGAAACCTCATGTGTCTGAGTGACAGTGCAGAGCAGAGCTGAATTCCAATAACTGACCTGAGAGAACAGCCTGTCAGCGTCATCTGAGCAGCATTACAGCCAAAATAAAGCCCAGAATCCAGAGATATCCTGAATCAGCAGACTGAAATATTAAATGCTAAAGGTTAGACATGATGCTCAAACAGTACACCTACATCTATTTGGAACTGCTAAATACTTAGAGAAATATACAGTTAAATACTACTAAAAATATGTGTAAATATTCTCAATTTCTTACTATTTTGTATATTTTCCCTACTTTAAAGCGAATTTAAATATCAGACAAAGATAACCCAAGTAAACACAAAATTCATTTTTTAAATGGTAATTTTATTTATTAAGTAAAAAAAATGTTTAAAGCTACCTGGCCCTGAGTGAAAAAACAATTGCCCCCCTAAAGCTAATAACTGGTTAGCTTTAGAGGGGCAATTTAGCAATGGTTTCTAGAACTGTCACATCTCTGTGGAAATATTTTGGTTCACCCTTCTTTGCAGAGTTGCTTTTATTCAACAACACTGGAGGGATTTCCTGCATAAACTGCCTTTCTAAGGTCCTGCCAGCATTTCATATGGATTCAAGTTCAGACTTTGACGAGGCTACTCCAAAGCCTTCATTTTGTTTTTTAGGCCATTCAGAAGTCGACTTGCTGGTGTGTTTTGGATCATTGTTCTGCCGTAGAACCCAAGTGTACTACAGCTTGAGGTTAGAAACTGATGGAGGCATATTCTCATTCAGGATTTTCTGGTAGAGAGTAGAATTCATGGTTCCATCAATCACAGCAAGTCGTCCAGGTCCTCAAACTATCACACTACCACCACCATGTTGACTGTTGATGATGTTCTTTGTCTGCAAGACACACACCTTCCAAAAAGTTCAGCTTTGGTCTCATCAGTTCGTAGAATACAGGATGTTGGAAGCAAACATGTCCTGTCAGGTAAAAACAACTATAAATGGGTATATTTTTTTATTCTTTGGAATTTTGATGAATTTTCTGATTTCTTGAAGAACACAAATTCAGGCCCTCCTGATATCCTTCTTGGGGTAGGCCTCCCATTCCCTGGAGAATGCAGCCTTAAGTAAATCCATATTGGCATGAGAGGTGGCATTAGTCCTCAACTCAATGGCGCCCCATCAGAAAAAAATCCAGGGGGTTTAGATCAGGTGAGTTCGGGGGCCAAATGCCTTTGGGCCAGAAGTTTGCCATATTCTACTCACAGAACTTTTGAACCTTGATTGATGTGTGAGCAGGAGCCCCATCTTGCTGCCACACATAGTTGTTGTCAGGGTAGGTGGCCTTCAGCCAGGGCAAAACCGTGTATCTCAGAAATTTGTAGTACACATCAGCCCCAATTTTCTGATCTGGCTTGAAGAAGTAGGGGGGCATCTTATTGCCCCCTACTTCTTTCATCTTGAAAAAATCTGTGGCAAAATTCACGGTAACATAGAATCTGGCCATTTAATATAGGTGTACCCACAAACAAAATGACTTTGCACTGAACACAGGCATGTGTTCATTATGTACGAATACCGACTCACATGTATGTAGCGGGCGGGAGTTGATGGGACTCAGAAACACCCCCATAATTTAATCAGTTGTTCCTTGTGTTTTCTGACAGATAAGTCTTGATAAGTCCCCGGCGGTTAATTTGTAGTAGGATCACAATCATGTGATCGTCAGCAGGCAGCTGATGTAGTGTTCACTTGTTGTCATGATTACAGTCACGCCGTGCCACTGCCTCGAAATGATACAGAAATCTTTAACAAATCTGTTGATCCAGACTATAAGCCGCATCACTGCCAAAATCTAATCACTTGGTCCTTCTGTCATTTCTGACCTTCCCTGAAAATTTCATGCAAATCCGTTAGTCTGTTTTTGAGTAATGTTACAGACAGACAGACAGACAGACAGACGACAATTGTCACATAGCGCCAGGTAGGTCTGGATAGCTTTTTTCCCTTTAAACATTAAATCATCATTTAAAAACTGGATTTGTTGTTTACTTTGGATGTCTTTATCTAGTATTGACATTTGTTTGATGGTCTTTAACATTTAAGTGGTGGAAATATTAAAAAAATAAATAAAAATTCAAGAAGGGGACACATACTTTCTCATGGCTCTGTACTTCTGACTATAATTACCATGTTAGAGGGTAGGCTGAAAAAAAGGAAAAGAAACAAAGGAGAACTGGAATAATTGACCTTTTCAGTTCAGCATACACTGCACTACTGAATACATAGTAGGTATAAGGCACAGTGGGATATTATGTCATAGTGAGTAGACCATGACACCAGAATTATAAGGAGTCCGTAGGTTCAGATCCAACAGAACAGGAGCTTGACAGTAGCCTGGAGGAACGACAGTATGGATCCTGGGGCATCCTGAAAGTATCAGTGATCTGGTGTAGGTAGTCTGCTCTAGGTGTTGCATGGTGGATAATTTAACTTTTCTTTGATTTAAATGTTACTCTTTGAGATGTTGGATAAATGCATTTCTATGTGGTAGCGGTTAAAAGGAAATTAATATTCTGACAATTATTTTTTTAATTCAGCTGTGGAATAAAAACAAGTCCTTTTTAATTCTTACCTTCCTTCCAGTGTGCAGGATAGTTCAATCAAAGCACCGTTAGAGAACAGACATGTTTAGCTGTTGCTGCTAGTTTGTAATCTTTAACTGTTCTACAGAGTGACTACAGTAAGGTACATACAGTCGGACCGTTGTTCTATTTTACTGTCCTGGTTTAATGAGGTTGTGCAACGCAACATTTAAGTCATTCTGATGCATTCGGCTGATGTGATTTTCTGCTTCTCCCAATTACTGCAGTATGGAGAGCAGAGTTCTGTCTTGAGTTTGTTAATATGAAATATGGCCCTCCAGAGAGAGCACTGTATAGGCCCTGACAGCTGCTCCACTTTAGCTCTTCCTCTATATTTATGTGTGTGTATGTTACAGAAATCTAGAAACAAACTGGGCCAAAGTAGAAACCAACCCTGTCTCAGCGGATATTCTCCCCTCTGCCCCTGTTATCGCTCTATCCCTCCTCCCTTCTTTACCGTCTGCCTTCTTGAAATCACACTGACTGCTGCTGTCCATCATGATTTCCCATCAGGCCTAAATTTCGTCATACATTTACCCAGAATTGACACAGACAGGATTAGTTAGAGCTGTTTGTAATCGACTCTTTACTGTGGGACCGTTATGCATTGTTTTTGTCTTAGAGTGTCTTTCTCTGTGTCCACATATGGGTACAGGTAGGACACACTGTAATGGATGCTCACCTTTATTAGCATGTACAGACGCGCGCACACACACACACACACACACACACACACACATACGCACACACACATATATGTATCTATATACATGTGAAACCTGCCCTCTCTTGTGTGAGTGAGACCCTGAGGTATCTGAATCAGCCACCTAAAGGTATCCTGTCCTCCACATCATTTAATCACTGCTCACCAGCATCAGAGCGCATATTTGTGCTTAATTCTCAGTCAGCACTGGTATAGAGGATATTTTAATGCTATCACGGCTTAGTTAGATTTTCCCTCAGGGTTTTTCTTTATTTCTATTTACAGATTATTAAAACACACACCATGTTTCTTGTTTTGACTGAAGGATAACAGATTAATGAAAGCAGGAACCCACAGGCTGTGGGGATGAAGGCAGAACTATTTGGAACAATGTGCGCCCCTCCTGGCCTTGGATTGAATCCATCCAGATGCTTTTCTGCTGTGTCTGATCCATTTTGTCATCTTGTCAGCCGCCCACCATCTCACTGAATATAAATAACTGTGACAGCTACAGTAATTTAAACTCTAAAGAACTGTTTGCAGTAAATGTTTGTGTACTTTTGGTATTACAGTCTTCTCTGCTGTGTTGTTTTTGCATTGCTGATGTGATCTGAAGTTTCTCTGTTATCTTGTGTTTGAGTTAGACTAAGGAGTTCATATCCACCTCCCCAACTTTAAACTTTCCCCTCTTCATCCACAACAAGGTGCCTTAGGCGACTGCTGGCCAGACCAGGCCGACTGCCTATCGTCAGACCTCCCTTTCACTCCCAGTGTCTCCTCGGTGATCAGTCGACATGCCAGCAATCTTGCAGCCAGTCCTGACGAAGCGCCTGACAGTTGGCCGAGCCGTGAGAGTGCCGCCTATGCTGGAGGCGATGAAAGGGATGGAGAAGGGTCAGACCGGAAGCAAAAGAAGAAGAAGAAAAGACGACAGAAAGATGAGGGATCTTACGAACATGTTGAGAGCAGAGGCCATGGTGAAATGCAAGCACTGGGAGAAAACACTCCCCCAGCAGAGGAGTTCTATCATAGGATCGGCCCGAGGAGGGACAGAGGAGAGGGTGGCTGGGAGGAGCAGCTTGGAAAGAGTGGAGGCCGAGGCAAAAGGGGTAAGAACAGGAAGAAGCTTCCAGAGGAGTGGGGGGTGATGGCAGAACCGTTTATTCCTTCATCTGCAGCAGCTTCTCAGATTACAGAGGAGGTGATGATGGATCTTGGCGGTGCAGCTCATGTACACCTGGAGGCAGACTTGGACATCAGCCCCTGGAAAAAGGAGATGTATTCGGGTGAGGGCCTGATCCCTGCCCCTCTCTCTGAGGATCTGTTCTCCACAACAGTCGCCACCATTAGTCCACTGGTCCTGAACAGTGAGCTGAAGGCCACAGCAGCTCCATTCACAATGCCCTCCACCAACAACAGCACAACACTGGGCTCTTTCAATGTGGCTCCTCCATCTGAGGATCCATTTGACCTCCTGATGGATACTGAAAACACCAGCTTGGGCCACAGCAACCAGCCCTTCTCTCCACCTTTCTCTCCAGAGAATGAAGCAGCAGGTGGTGATATGGTTGACAGCGGCATGTTTGACAACACTAGTTCCCTCCAAGAGTCTTGCATACAAGGCCTGCCAGGGGGAGACACCTCAGCCTTCAGCCCTGACTCCCAGGCTAGCCCAGGCCTCTCCCCCAAAGGTGAGGTGTTAGCCTCAGCCCCACCTCTGTCACCTTCTGATGCCTCATGGCTTCTGAATGACTCCAACATGAGCAGCAATAGTGAGCTGTTTGACTTCAGTGACATGAGCACTTCAGGTCATCCGCTACCTTTAGGCCTGTCCTTCGACACCCCGAGCCCAGCACCTCTCCGCTCCCCCAAAACCACAGCACAAGAGTTTCAACCCAAAGAGCACAAAGATGCCAAATCAGCCCAGAAACAGTCCAAGAAGTCACGTTCTTCATCATCCTCATCATCTGTTAAAAGTCCCACCTCCCCAGAAGCTAAGAAGTTCTCTCCACAGACATCCACTGTCACAACCCCCTCTTCCCCTCCATCAGTCAATGCTCTGGGACCTCCAGGATCTGGTCTTAACCCTGCAGCTAAACCCTTCTTTCCCAGCTTTGCTGATCCCAATGAAGAACCAACCGTGGTCCCTCAAGTTGTCCCCATTGAAGGTTGGTTGTAGTCAGCCCTGGACAGAGTAGAAGTACATAGAGTAGCTACGATAGAAAGACAAATGTTTGCCATGCATGATGTTTCCATCCAGCTCAGTTAGTTCCAGTATTTCAAACTTGTTTCGCTTTTCTGGGCAGGATTGATTGCTTGTGTGTCTTCTAGATTAATAATTCAACCCATTAGTACTGTTCCTTGCATGGACACATTTGTCTAAACTTGGCTGGTGCTTATTGGCTTGTCCAGTGTGGACTGTTTGTGAGTGACTAACGCATGGACTTATTGACCACTGGGGCTGTGGACTGGCTTGACTTTAACCTGTGAGTATCTTAATTCCCAGTGTTCCCTGCTGGAGTGTTCTCATGATTCCCAGTGTTGTTGTTGACAGGTGCTGCTACTAACCACCCCACAGGCTCTCTCTTTTGTGATACCAGTCGGCATCTTCACCAGTTCAAAACCAACTTTCTCATTTTCTCTTCTGTCCAGGTGTATTAACACGATAATCATGTTCCCTTTCCTTTGCATCAAGGGGTCACACTGTCTTCTCTCTCCTGTGTCCAGTTTACTGTTTTCCTCTCTACTGTAGCTGTGTGTCTGTATAACCTCTACTAGAAAACTAGGTGAAGGAAAGCACCTTGTTGGTGTCATGTTGATTCACCAGTGATGTTTTTGCACCAACGTCTCACATCTTGGTGTGTCTTCTGAGAGTATAACTTTTCAGAAATACCAAATTGTAATTTATGTTTTTGTTGATTTTACTTTCCATGTTCCGTGATGATCTCTTCCTCTGCTGCGTCTCCACCGTAGGTGAGTGTTGTTTTCATTCCTCTTATGGCTTTGCTGTTTTGTTTCTTGAATCTCTGCTGAGGTTTGTTGTCAGAATGATTACAGAATGATGGACACATGCTTGTCGCATGCAAAATGCATCAATAAGACAGGTGTTAATGTCAAAGCAAGCATTCTCAGCATTGAGTCAAGTCATGATTTTTTGTTCCCCTGGTGCTTCTCCCATTGATGGTTTTCGTGGTTAGGATGTCCAAAGATTTTGGTGAAATAAGGGGGGGACAGATGTTGCTGCCCTCTTGGCTGAATCAAGCCTAGGCCAGCAGTGTCACTCCACATCTGTACTGGTATTTGTGTTTTCAGCTCTTTGATATGATCATGGGTTATGGTTTAACAGATGAAGTTGCAGATACTAGTGCTGGCCTCAGGCCAAAAGACAGGATGAGAACTTCAGACATCCAGATGACATCATGTTTGGTGTGGTGGTTCCAACTTGTGATGATAATGCTTCTTGGATGTTTCCCTTAAGAGTTTTTATGGCCAGTTTAGTTAAAGGACAGCCATGGTTTTACCCAGAAAATACTGGAGGGATTGTATGTTCCATCTGGACTGGAAAAGTCTTGGGATCCCCCAGGAGGAACTGTAAGATGTACTGGGCAGAGGAATGCCTTTACTACCTGTCCTAATACCTTGCCCTCCTGGACTACATTGCAGCTCTATCTTGGACATACTTGGGCAGAACATGAATGGAATGGTGAATTATTATGGTTTCAGTTTACCTTAAAGCAGACAAAGTTGTGAAATGAAAGCTGTCAGTTTTATGGCAAGTTCTTCTTTGTAATAGAGAATAGATTTGTGTGTGAGTGACTCATTAGGAAGAGGTTTCATCAGACTGGGGAATAGTGAAGCTTTTGCTAAAAAATAGAACAGTCTGACTCAGTGTTACATGTAAATCAAGAGTTGTCAGACTGAAGAGGTAGCCCAGATGGAGACCAAGCTCTTGTTTCCATGTATAAGGAACTTTCAGCACAGCAACGTGAATAGGGGAAGAGTGTTCAGCAGACTGGGAATAAGAATGTTTACAGCAGGCAGAGATGGGAAGCTAAAAATAGAATCAGTTGACTCTGGTGCTTTTCTGTGTGTGAGTGGGTGTGTGGATGTCACTTCTATATATTACTTCATCCTGATATGTGGCTGTTTCAGTGTCTTTCATTCGTGGATGTGCCCACGGTAGCATGGCTGCATGTGTGTGTTTGTTCCTCACAAGAGGAACTGAGGTGTGTTTTGTGTGATGTGTTGCTGTGATTTATGGAGATCCAGAGTTCCAGAGGATTCATTTCCTCGTCCTTCATTTCAACACTTGCTGCCTCCCATCGGAGGCCATAATGAGGACCGAAGCAGCCTTCAGCTCACCACAGGAACAGTGCAGCATTGAACCTGCCTATTAAGCAGCTCTGATCAGTGTACACACCCCCAACATCCTTTCTCAACAACACAGGGGCTGGCATTAGAATTTGTTCACTTTCGAGGTCACACAGATACAAATCATTTGCAGATCTGCTGGCTTGATGTATGTTGTTTGTATTTTTTCATCTACTAAATAGTTGTTCATGAATTTGTTTTACTGATATGCGTGTTGTAGGTGTTCACACATACATATCTCTGTCCATTAGTGTTTCAGATAGTGATTTGATTCACATGAAGTGTACACACTGCTTATGTACTGGTACATGCAACATGTATGTGCTTTATTGAATGTGTGTACACAGGATAGAAAACCTGTAAGACAGAGAGCTGAGTGCAGCTGGCTCTGTCTTCTCTATGTAATAAGACCTTTTGTCAGCATCCAGGGTGGGTCTTTGTCACCAAGAGTAGTATTTAAGCACTGCAGAAAAGATAAGAAGACGTGTGCAGCAAAATAAAGAACAAGAAGAAAGACTTTCGAGGATTACAGATGGGGAGAACAGTACATGGAGTCAGAAAAAAGGGTTTGGAAGGGAAACAGAAAATGTTCTTCTCCTCTAGAGGAAAGAGAAGGAGAGAATAAGGGGTGCTGTGAGAAGACTTGTTTCCTGATGCTGAATGGATAAGGACAGTTTATAAACCTTCTTGTGATGAAAAAGAGACACACAGGAATAAAAAAAGAGGGGGACCAGTCTAGATCGAGATGTGAACCTCAGCCACGATCATGATGAGGTTTAGGAGGTAAACCAGAGGATCCAGAGAGCCCACAGTGTGGCTATTATTCCCTCTATCCACCCCTGTCATGTGAAGTAGAGAGGCCCAGAAAGCTCTTACTAGAAGCGGATATGGACGTCGAATCCACTGTGTGTCTTTGGAAGAAGATAAAGCTGTATTCACATCTAGATTGTTTCAACTTCAGAGTGGATCTTTGTGGCTGGTTTTCAGTCTACCTCATTATCTACCTGCTAAACTATTAATAGGAAACCCACAATACAAAGACGTGTCTACATATCTACCCACACACGCACTACCAACTCCATACTGTACATTCACTTACATCTGTTTACTGTATTTTTGAGTTTAATTTGCTTTTTTGTATTTTACAATTATATATTGAAGCACTGCAGCAAGAAGCTATACTTAAAAAATAGTACTATTCTAAAAACACAAGTATTCTTTTAAAGTGCTTTTTTATGTAGGATTTTAGGTTAAGATCCAGTCAGAATAAACCTTTGCCCCAATTTTGGACCTCAGATCCCACTCCTGTTGGCTGCAATCACATAAAATATACTTAAGTTTCTTTTCCACCTCTGGCCCCAAACTCACCATTTCTGTTTCTACACATTTCCTGTCACTTCTAAACTTATTAATTCATATAAAAAGTAGGCGCAGGACCAAAATAACCAGGAGGAGCATTCAGGCCACATCTCAACAATACGTGTTCTCTACCAGCACTCCTCCTTCTCCCTCAGATGGAGCCAAAACACAGTATAGAGCCGGTATAACAGTCACATATGTAGCATTGCTGTGCTCCTGTGTGCTGAAAACACATACAGACAGAGCACAACTGAGTCTACAATCTACTTGGGGACAAACACAAATCCCCAGAAAGCAGGCAGGCGTGAATATACTGTATCTGCGGTCCATTTTTACCACATAGTGCTCTTTGCTGTTGTTTAGGAGCACAAACTGTTAGATGGTGGCCAAGGAGGGACATGTGTACAGTATGGCCCTGTCCATGAACAGAGGTTAGCTCATGTCTTCTGATGGCTTTGGGGGAAGCGTTGTGATGTGTTGCTGGCGCTATTGTTAGAATGTGAGTCAGTCAGTCTAAAACTTTTCCACGATAAACAGAAAAGAGAAGACCAGTTTAGTGCAGGATCTCCATGTCCTGAACCTCACTGAGGCAGCGAGTAGCTCTAAAGTAGGTCTATGCTGTACGGTATGTCATACATCAGTGCCCTGATAAGTCACATTCATAATGTCAGCTTTGCAGTGAAGGAGAAAATTAAATGCACATTATATTTGTTCACATGCATCTGAGGATGTGTGTCTTAAGGTTCTGATGCAGTGTTTGTGTGGAGGAAGCAATATTTCAGTGTGTAAGCACAGAGATAGTCAGCCTCATGTTTTTAACCTGTATCACAGCACAGGCAAGTAGCTGGCTCTCTCAGGAAGTTGCATTTATCTGAAGCTGTCTCTGTGTTTTGGATTTTGCGTGTAAAAGAGTATTACAAGAAGTGTGTTTTGCAGATTCAGCAGCCGCTAAATAGCTATAGATGTGCAGGCGAAAGCATCTGAGAACAGAAGAGGCCCAGCCACAATGCTGAGATCATCTCAGAGGAAATAACAAAATAAAATGACAGGAAACAAACAAATGAGAAGCAGAGGAATGTCCAGAGAAAAACAAGAAACAGAGAGAGGTAAAGAAAAGCTAGAAGGTTTAGGGCTGAACAGACTTAAAGATGCAGAGGCTGAGAGGCGTAAACACAGAGTCAAACAGGTATGACTGAAATATTTAAGCAGATAAACAAGATGCACATAAACAGGTAAACATACAGATGTGTAGATAGAACCTATATGCAGTCATCTGCTCCTACAGACTTGCAGCCTCAATACAAAGATAGAAGATGTTCTTTAAGTTACTGTAAAGTTCCATTAGGTAGCATGTCGTGTTGTTGCCAGCATGGGATCATTTTTATGTACTTTAAATATGACCAAGGAGCAGAAGAGAAAAGTCTGTTGCACAACCAGCAACTATACATAAATATATACTGTAGTTGCGGTATTTTCCACATTTCTCATGCTAGTATTATTTGAGGCACTTGAAAAATGAAATACAGATGGTGAAAAATTTTAGGAAACCCTTGAAATACTTTCATACAGGCCACAAGGACTGAGCAGTATGTACATAGTGTCAGTCATATAAGCCATTGAAAGGCAGGGAGGGATTATTTTCATGGAAAATATTTCTTTATATGCAACTTTTATACACAGAGAGGAGCTTTTAGGGGTTTAAATAAAGACAGAAGCAAACCAGATGTTCATCATGAAAGCAGCATTTCAGAAAATGTTCATGTAAATATATTTTGTGAGCGTCATAAGGGTTGTTTGGGAGGCACAGCTGAACATATGATCTGTATTCTTGAAAAAAAATGTTCCATTCATCTTATTAGTTACATATATGTGTAAATCCATGGCAGGCAACACTGAAGTTGTTCTGGAAACTAAAGGTACCTTTAAGATGGTCCAAATCTGTATGTTATTTATAACATGTTCCAAATCTGTATGTTCTTATACAGAAGATTATCCAATAATCCTGAACTTGACTCCTTATAAAGGATGCAGAACTCTCAGATTATGTCGGTAACCACGTATGAATGTTTTCAAGTGAAATTAAGGTCAAGAAGTCATTGATAATCGTGACCTTTTTTTTTCTACCAACAAGATCATGAAGGGCTAAATGGAAATGTAAAATGTTGAGGAAGGTCAAAAGTTTGATTTGTTTGAGAGACATGAAATGGCTTTGGGAGAGGAGCAGAGCTGGGAGGAGGGGTTGCCATAGAGACTAAGGATCAGTCAGAGCTGCTGAAGGAGCAGCAACAGATGCTGCAGTCAATGAAACTCTGACAGTACAGCTTCTGCTTGGCACAAACTCGCCATAAAACTATGACATAGACATGAAAAAAACTCTCTACTGTTCCACTGGTTAATGTCAGCATATTTTATGTGATCTGTGGCTGTTCTGAATGCGTTCTATAAAGTTAATAAGTTGAGACATAAATAGTTTAGTCTGGGATCATTACTGGATTTTCCTCTTTTTACTTCATGACTAATGATGTGGTTTGCCCTTATTGCGACCTGTTAACCACAATTAGATCCCCATATGATGCAATAAATGGATAAAAAGAATTCATCTCTGCATCCAGGACAAAGAACTGTGAGATTTATTTATTAAAGTCACACCAAAGCTATGGAGTGACTAGAATCTTTTTTCCTCACTCTATTGATGCTAAACAGTCGACTTTTCATTTATCTTCCCCTGTCTTTAGTTTTTCCTTGCCCTCTTTCATTCTTTGGTTTTGTTCCTCTCATGAATCTGCTGTGTGGAGTTTAAAGAGGTGCTTATAAATAGAGTTAAATAGTGCTTTTTCAGCACTAATGACCTGGAGGCAGTGGGGCTGCATTTGTCAGTAATTTGTTGTTGCTGACAGAATAATACAGCAGAAATTGTCTGTCTCTTTTGTTCTGATGGAAACCCAGAGGAAACAAACAGGAGCACAAGCAGGGTGAAGGAACAACATCTAGAAAAAGACAGCGCTGTCTAGGATTTAGTGGTAGAGGGTTTTGGCAAGCTTTTGTAGTGTACAGACCTCAGTGAGAAACGGCTTCCCTTTCAGCATCTTAATTATGCAAGAAAGGTAAACAAGACAGGCATATCTGTAGCAGCGTGTGGAATATGGATTCATCCAACTGCAGAGGGAACAGAGGTGGAGACAGGGAGAGGAGGAAGGAGGGAAGACTCATGAACAGTGTTTTGACTAAATGTCATTGAAGGATTGTCTGAGTTGAGTCCCAGACAATCAAGCTGCAAACTTCCAGTTCATAGCGTCTGTGTGTCAAGTTATATTGAAAGAATCTTTCTCCGCTCAGTCTGCAGTAGAAACTGAAAGCTGTATTTAAAGAGGAGGACAGTGAGATGGATGACTGGTGTGAGAGTTAATCCTCCAGCAACCTGACAGAGAGCCTTAGAAAGGAGGAAAGTGGTGAAGTGTTGATGAGTGTCTGGCTCTCCAACAAGTTGACTAATCCGGACTAGAAATGGGATTAAAATGCCACCTGAGATGTAATGAAGAGCTGACTTTTTTCTGTAACTCCAACAGCAGGGACAGCAGGTTACAACAACTCTGACACAAAACCCCATTTAGTCTTCTTTTCTTTCCATATAGCTGCTATCTTAACGTCTAAATCTGCCGCAAATCGGCCATAATTTACAATCCTGTCAAACACACACATTTTTTAATTTGACCTTCTTTTATACAGGTAATCTAAGTGAGTCACAGGGTCACCTCTCCTCAAATAACGGAACAAAACAGCACTATTCACAGACAAACAACACTAAGGGACCTGTGCTACACAATGTTAAAACACAACACTGTGCAAAAGCACCAAACCAACAAGTCAAAGCATAAGAACAAGTCCTAAAAGACGCTATTTCCATAGTGTATAAGAGATGTTATGTTAGACAGCTTCAGACTCTACTGTAGTGACGTCACTAGTCCAACTGAAATGTGTTGTGGACGGTTTAGACTAAAGTAGAATGTTTTGTTAGAAATGAGAAGAATTATGTTTGGAGGAAGAAAACACTTCAGCCTTATTCCATCGGTGATACATGGTGGTGGTAGTATCATGGTCTGCCTGGGGAAGGATCTTAGGACCGAGCTAGAAATACTTCATAAGTAGTGCTTAGACCCCCTCACCTGTGCAGAGATGGCTGTTCCAGTTTACCTCCCCACCAGGCAGTTTGAACTAAGGATATAAACCAAACATGGACTGCTGTTGACTTCTACTGAAACGCAAAGAGTTAAAGAAGACGGAAGCGAATGTTTTGAATGCCCAAGTGAACATCATGGCCGTCATCGAGTAGAAATGTTGTAAAAGGGCCTGAAGTGAACAGTTTATGTGATGAAACGGGAAGATGGACTAAAATACTTCCAACTGATGAGCAGTACTGATCAGCAGGTAAATGTTCAGCTGAGTCACACCAGACACTGAAAGCCAAGGCTCTCATAAATTTATCTAATATTGAATCATTTTTCTGCATAAATAAATTAGCATCCATGTAACATTTTTTGGCTCACATTTTTTGTAATTAAAGGACTTTGATGCTATTTTAAATCAGATTTATGCAACAAAAAGTATAAAACCACAAACTTTCAAGATCTTCCATCAAAGAAAATCCTCAAGACAAAACGTGTTTTGACGACAGTTTCTGTTCACACATTAAGTGATTATTATTATTTATTTCTTTAGGATAAACTGCTGATTCATTATTCAATGCCATTTATCCACTGGAAAACAAGAAGTTAATCCTTAAAGGTGTTTTTTTGTTAATGTGCTACTCTGAAGGGGATTAGAGCGTTTTCACTGGCCACACAGCGCCACTATTACTGTCTCTGAAATGGAGCAGAAACCTTATTGTTTAGTGAAATCACATGCTTGGTGCATGCCATCATTTATTCATGAAGTCTCTTTATGTTGCACCGCAGCCCAAAGTTAAAGTTATTTGATTAATTTCAGGATTGAAATGAACATAAAAGCACTTGGATGTAAACACAGTTCTTGTCATTGTGATGGCAGCACTGAATTCAAATCCAGTCTCTCAGTGCCCCTTGCTGTGGACCGATAGCAAACCTTTCCATGCAGAGGAACAGTCTTATTTGAAAAAACACGTTCTTAATTTAGATATCCTTCTGCCCTCCATCACTTTTCAATATACCACAGATTCTCAGTCAATTCATTCATTTTCCTCACATCCTGGGAACTGGCTGTTTGGACAAATCCAGAGTAATGTGACAGACATGGCAGCTGATATTAATGCTGACCAGCATGAATGTCACATTTTCCATTTTCCTTGTCATTCTGTGTTTGGTAGATTGATTTCGTCTCAGTCAGCGTGGTTCCCTGTCCAATCAGCTTTTGGTTTTGGCGCAGGAACTCAATGTTCTGTGCTGCTGAAAAACTACATGGCTGCTGGGATATTGAGGGCAATGGTAGGAGGAGCAGAAAACTGCTGTTGGATGTCAATGTCTTTTCATGTGTGTTCAGGCTCATATGAAATAGACATTTATCGAGAACAGTGGGATTTAGCAGATCTGCCTTCATCAGCTGAGCCCATGAGATTCATTTATTATGAATGATGAACACCAGCAGGCTTAGCTGCTGCATAGGGAACAGTAGAGCCACTGGTTATTATGTCATTAATTAATAAAAATCAGTGAGGCTCTTTCTCCTCTAAATAATGTGCTGTTTAGGCTAATGCAGTCCTGTTCTTTTTTTAAAGTCATGAGACATTGCAAGGAGACAGTGAACGGCAGATGGATGAACTGAGAATAAAGTCTGGTGTGGTGTGATGAGTAGATGGGAATACAAGCTGAGATGATTGACTTAAATGAAATGAAAATTACCAAGCTTATATTCATACATCTCAATGTTTTTATAGCCGCATTTTTACCAGCATTTGATCTCTCCCATGTGACTCAACATCCACTACCATTCAGCAGTTTAGGTTCACTTAGAAATGTCCTTATTTTTGAAAGAAAATACTTTCTTTTTTCAGTAAAGATACCATGAAATGAATGATAAATCCAGTGTAGACATTGTTGATATGGTAAATGATGATTCTAGCTGGAAACAGCTGATTTTTAATGGAATATCTCCATAGGGGTACAGAGGAACATTTCCAGCAGCCATCACTCCTGTGTTCTAATGCTACATTGTGTTAGCTAATGGTGTTCAAAGGCTCGTTGATGATTAGAAAACCCTTGTGCAGTTATGTTAGCACATGGATAAAAGTGGGAGTTTTCATGGAAAACATGGAATTGTCTGAGTGACACCAAACTTTAACGGTAGTGTTTGTATACAATGATTTAAAAGTTTTGGTCCACAGATAGTGCAGGTCATCGCAGTGCACAAGGAATCAGTGGGGATCCTAGGTGAAGGGAGCTCAGGATGGCTTTTGGGGAACCTTTGTCTAGGGATGGGAGGGTTGTAAGTAGCAAACTTTTCCCTATTTTTACCAGTTTCTCAGTCATGCAGTATCCCACCGTTCTGATATTGCCAGGTTAGCCTTTATGAACATTTCTCTACTGTCAACATTTTTTCTTGAAATGAAGGGTAGCATAAAAATATCTGCAAATGTTCTCATATCAAGTTGAAGATCAGGGTTGCCTAGACTGTTCTAGAAGAAGCAAGACAAAGCATACAGTATATGGCCAGTCCTTGTAATGACCAAGATGAAAATACAGGGAGTGAAATGACAAAGCTTTAGTGTGTCTTACAACAGCAGTGAAGTGTCTTTGCCCATATGTAAACAGCAATAGGTTTAGCTTGCTGTAGTTCCTTTGTGTTTCTACTGGTCTTTAAAGGATCTCTACCTAATGTGCTCCCAGAGTAAGAGATGGGGTGAAAATCCACAGTCTACAGCAAAGTAGATCATCAGTTCATCTGAAGCTTATGAGACCCCAGCTGTTTGAGTTAGTCAAGGTGCAGTCTTTTTCATAGAAACAATACAAATATTGACCATGTTTCCATATTGAGTTTGAGAGAGAGGATTTTGTACTAAAAAAGACAACAACTTTTGAAGATTTTCACTTGATTTATTGAATCCACACTCACATTTCCACCGACAACTCATTTAGACTCTTGACTTAACCTAATTTGACTTGTCCTTGGACTGTGAGAGAAAACTGACACTCAAATACATATGGACTAAGTGTCCAATAGTCAAATATAACAAATTGAGAGTTTTTCAACACTTTTTACAGTCTGTCCTTAGATTCCTGGTTCGGACAAGAAGCCAGAAATCCCCCTTCCACAGAGAGGATATGGTACAGACGTCTTTCTTATCTCAGATTGGTTTTCAAGGATCAACTTTCTTGCCAGATGTCTTTAATTAATACAAAGATTTTACTGACTGAAGAACAATCTTTGACATCTCTCAACAGGCAGAGTAGATTAGCATCGTGGAATACCCTCCTTGGGGTTTATAGCATATTAATAACCCTCCGCCTATTCCTGCAGACCAACACACACTTATACACACTGCTGGCTTTTATTGCCATCATCTATCCTCCCTCCATCAGCCCCTGACTCCCCACCTTCACCACCAAACATGCCCCCAAACCATTTCCCCCAACCCCCCACGTGGCTGGAGCTGGCACACTGATGAGGAGCCAGTTGCCATAGCAACAGGAGACAGTTGCTTTGGCGGCTAAGTGAAGAGGGGCTACCGAGGAAACAATGGATGTTTAGTGAGAGTGGGGGTGTTGTGACGGCCTGCAGAGGAGATGCGATTGAGCTATAAATAGACGTCACTAAAGACCGTCTCACTCCAACACCCCCTGCTGAGATTGTCCTCCTCCTCCTCCACACCTATGATCATCACTCTGTCTTTCTATTCCTGCCTTTCAGAGGTGAATTAGCATAACAGAAAAAAATGGCCTGTCTGTATTCAGGCCACAGCAGAGAAATTTTTCATATTTTTGTAAAAAGTCTTGCTATCTGGCAGTTTCGGACATAGTAGCTCATGAGTAAACTCTCTGTGAATCTGTAGCTTACGTTCATTATACACATCTTACTGAAGCAGGATGAGAAATGTCTTCAGCAGCAAATTCATCTCAGTGACACTAAAAATCAAAGGACAAAAGAACAAGACAAGATAATTGGACTATTACAGCCACAGGAGAGTGAACAGCCCTGTTCTCAATAGAAGGTACAGCGGGTCGGTTCTGTTAGCTAAACAGACCACATGCTCATGTGTTGGCGCTACAGTGAAGAAGTGCTGCACACTTGCATGTGTTTTTGAACTGTAAACCAAATTATATGGATGGACAGAGATGGGACACAAAAATGCTGGTGTTAACATTTACGCCTAACCTGACAGATAAATCAGCATCTCATGGGTTAGAATGAGTCTGTATTGCATCTTCTGCTTGCTGGCAAAGAGCCAACCATTTGGGACTTCTCTGTGTCATGAATTTTCTATAAACACAATGTATACACAGCCACAGGAGAGCAGCCTCTGTCCTTCAATGGGAATCTTTCAAACCGATTGCTTGGCATTAAGCAACGTTTTTCCCCAAAAAACAGCTTCTAGTAATGAATCTACAATTGTGAGGTCTTGCTTTCCAAACATAGACACCCTTGTCTGTTTCTGCTCTGTTCAATGAGTATCTGAAGAGCAGCACAGATAGAAGTGGAGCTGCTGACATAGATATGAAGAAATGTGTGGACTCATGAATTCTGTTGTCTCACTTTATCTCTGTGCAGTTATTTTACATGTCGATACAACCTACATCCATCTATCTATCTATCCATCCATCCATCCATTATGAACTCTCAAACTGTTTCCTCTCATTTTTAAACTGAATCAGTATCAATTAAGTCATTTAAAGGTGGCATTGAGCCTTTACTGGCCACAGTTTCTATGTTGTCTGAACACCATCATGGGTTATTAGGCACCGTGCTGCTGTCACCCACAGGGATTATATAACACTGAATAGTGACTGTCTGTGTTTCTGCCAGCAACTAGTCAGACAGGGTGAGGTCATCTATTTGGTGGGCTCTGTGCGTGCGTGCGTGTGTGCATGCGTGCGTGAGTGCGTTTTCCCCATGGGAGTCTGTTGTCAGCTTTGTACTTCAAGAGGCAAGCAGGCAAGTAGAGAAGAATTTAGCAAAAAGAAAGCACACCAGATGTGACAATCCAGCAGCCTCTGTTATGTCTGCCTACCTGCCAGCACATCCACCTACCTAACTGTCTGTCCACACCTGTCTGTCTGGTAGGTGTGATGCTTAAACAGTGACAGAGACGGTGGCTGTGGTGATGGGCTGTGTGGGGTTTGATGCAGACAGACAGTTTGGGGATGCAGCAGGGTGCAGCTGATGGGACTGTACAGTGATTGAGCTGGTTGGCATTTTGGTGAAGAGATGTTTTCCAAAAGTGGTGACAGACCGCCTTTTACTGGTGTCCAAACATGTCGATGTCAGCAGGAGCTGTTTGAAATTGATTGATTGATAGATGGATTGACAGCGGTAGGAATGCCAGGTCCGATCACCAATGAACCCATTGACCACATAATGCGTCAGACATACCATAGACAAGAATGCAGGGAAATAGGTTCTACTTTAAAGGCATTATATGTCTTTTTATTGTCAGATTTCCCCTCAAGTAACCAAGTCACAGTGAATTATTTTTAGCCCTGGTGATACTCCTGATGAATCTCCACATTCAGGCTTTTTAGATAGACAAGCTGCGCTTATCTTCTTCATAGCAGTCCATGTATGTGTCAGTCAGTCAGTTCTAGTTCTTTTCTGTGTTTCGTTGATGATGAAAATGGGCTCATATGCTATTTCTGTGTTGTTTTGTTGCTGTTTTTTTAAAATCACGACTGGGCCGTGGAGCTTTAAAACGTGTCACAGTAACATATTTCATCTATCAGCAATCAGTGCTGTCATTTTTTTATTCAGGCCTAATTGAAACCATCCATTGTGTCATTACATGCAACATGATGATTATTTTAGGTATTTACATGTAGCAGTCAAGAAGCGTCCACCAGCTAGTTTCTGACTTTCTAACCATGGGGCTGTTTTGGAACCTTCAGAGGGACATAAGGGAGAATATCCAACAAGGTGGACATTCCTTGACTGTAAAGGCATGTTTCCCACCAAAAGATTATTGATGTGTTTGTGTTTTTTATTGGTTACACGACGAGCACTATCTCCAAACCCTTAGACTAAACCTCACTGTTCCTGTCCTCAACGCCAGTTAGTGGTGGGGTTTCTGTGCAACTGTCTGAAGTTTCATCATGGACTTCAAACAATGTCGACTGAAACGGAGCCGATCATGTGAAGTTGGATATAATAAAGTTGAACAACAGCTATTTTCAGCAAATCTACTGCAACACAGAAAGGAGAGAAGACACCAGAACTGATGGAGTCTAAACCCAGATTGGTATATAGATTGCATATGGACATTCTGGCGGAACACTGGCTTTTGGGTTTCCATTATGAGCAAGCCAGAAAGAGTTGCAGCATATTGAATGTTATATTTTGATTCAGAGAAGTGTCATCCTTGTGCAGATCGATATGTCATGTAAACACAGCATATTACCACTAAGACGGCCATTCACAGTCGCTGCAGTCTGCTTTACTACAACATGTAGTTATATTAACAAGGGGGGAGTGTTTGAGTGTAGAGTCGTCATATGTGGCCTTGACCGACATACGGTATGGATTGAAGAAGCGTTTGTGAAGAACTCCAAACTACCGCTTTTTCAAAGTTAATTAGCCCTGGCCAGTCGATACTCAATGCTGTGATATTAAAATACATCTGTTAGAACATGTCATCTATCTTTAAAGATCAATCAATCAATCAATCAATCAATCAATCAATCAATCTTTATTTGTATAGCACTCTTCACATGATTAAATTGCACCACAAAGTGCTTCACAACATTAAAGCATTGAAATAAAAACAAGGAAATCTTTCCCTCCCACCCCTGGGTATGTACATATATCTCTACACACACACACACACACACACACACACACACACACACACACACACACACACACACACACACACACACACACACACACACACACACACACACAAACACACAAACACACACTCTCTCTCAACAATAAGATGACCTGGTCCAACAAGCATCACTGGTGAAAAGCACAGAACTAGCCCCATAAAACATCTGTTGAAAAGCCTAAAAGCACATTCAGCTGTCCGATAGTTAGTGACACACCCCCTGCTGTGCATCTCCACACACTTCCTTCAAGTCAGGCTCATGGTGGGTCACCAAAATACCAAACCTGTGTGCACTGTGATGGAAATGCCATTTCCCTGGAGCAAAGGCCCACCATTGCTCTGTGAGCTGTCAGAACAACAGCACAGCTCGTATTGTCCTGTGGTGTTCTGCATTCATGGACGTGGTAAATCAGATGGAAAGCTCAAGTTAGAAGAAGCAGACGGCAGTTCAGAAACACACTGAAATACACAAGGAAGGTGTTACTCCAGACAGTGTCTTAATGCCAGGCTGTTACAGTATGACTAGTGAATTGAAGTTGTGTTTTTGGGACTCTGTGAATGAAATAACACCAACATTTCTGATAAGAATGTAGTGTTATTTCTCTCTTGATGCAATATAAGACCATGTATGCTGTATGTGATGGAGAGAGCAGAGTTTTGAGGATGCTATCCCATTTCCTTAAAGATTTTTCTAGTAGATGAACCTGCTAAACTCTGTGGAGTAAATCCTTATTAGAAACAAACAAACAAAAAAAAACTCTAATGCTATACTGAGACTTCACCGATGATGCTTTGACTTTATGGGGTGGCATGGCTCAGTGGGTAGAGTGGCTGTCTTGTAACCAGAGGGTTACTGGCCTGGAGAGCTCATGTTGGCACGGAACCCTTAACTGCTCCTGATGGGTTGTGGTTAGCACCTTGCATGGCAGCTTCCGCCATCAGTGTGTGAATGGGTGAATGTGACGTATCATGTAAAGCGCTTTGGGTATCGTTTCAGCTATAATAAAGCGCCATATAAATACAGACCATTTACCATTTACAGTGGGTACAGAAAGTATTCAGACCCCTTGAAATTTTTCACTCTCTGTGTCATTGCAGCCATTTGCCAAAATCAAAAAAGTTCATTTTATTTGTCATTAATGTGCACTCAGCACCCCATCTTGACAGAAAAAAAACAAATGTAGAAATTTTTGCAATACTTTCCGTACCCACTGTATGTACAGTGCCTATCATAAGTATTCACCCCCTTTGATGTTTTACCCTTTTATTGCTTTCATAAATCAATCATGGTCAATAAAATTCAACTTTTTAACAAAAAAATTTATTGGAAAAAACTCCTTAATGTCAAAGTGAAAACAGATTTCTATAAAGTAATGTTAATGAAAGAAAATTATATAAATGAAAATAATTGTTTGCATAATTATTCACCCCCTTCAAGTCAGTATTTAGTAGATGCACCTTTGGCTGCAATCACAGCAGTGAGTCTGTGTGGATAGGTCTCAATCAGTCTTGCACATCTGCCCACTGCAATTTTGCTCCATTCTTCTTTGCAAAACTGCTCAAGCTCTGTCAGGTTGTGCAGGTATCGGGCATGAACATCCCTTTTCAAGTCCAGCCACAAATTCTCTATAGGATTGAGGTCTGGGCTTTGACTCGGCCACTCCAGAACATTTACTTGGTTCTTTTTTAACCATTCCTGTGTAGCTTTTGCAGTATGTTTTGGATCATTGTCTTGCTGGAAAATAAATCTTCTCCCAAGACGTAGTTCTCTTCCAGACTGAAAAAGATTGTCCCCCAGGATTTCAGTGTATTTTGCAGCATTCATTCTGCCCTCTATCTTTACAAGCCTTCCAGGTCCAGTTGCTGAGAAACATAATGCTGCCACCACCATGCTTCACAGTGGGGATGTTGTGTTTTTGGTGATGTGCAGTGTTTGGTTTCCGCCAAACATGACGTCTTGTCTGATGGCCAAAAAGCTCAATTTTGGTCTCATCAGACCAAAGAATCTTCTTCCACTTGACCATGGAGTCTTCCACGTGCTTTTTGGCAAACTCTAGTCGAGATCTAATATGACTTTTCTTCAACAGTGGCTTTCTCATTGCCACTCTCCCATAAAGCTTTGACCGGTGAAGAACCCGGGCAGCAGTTGCGACATGCACAGTCTCTCCCATCTCAGCAGCTGAAGCTTGTAACTCCTTCAGAGTAGTTGTAGGGGTCTTGGTGGCTTCTCTTACTAGTCTCCTACTTGCACGGTCACTCAGTTTACGAGGGCGGCCTGATCTAGGCAGATTCACACAAGTGCCATATTCCTTCCATTTCTTGATAATTGATTTCACTGAACTCCGGGGGATGTTCAGTGCCTTTGAAATTTTTTTGTAACCATCCCCTGAATTGTACTTCTCAATAACCCTTTCCCTGAGTTGCTTAGAGTGTTATTCTGTCTTCATGGTGTAATGGTAGCCAGGAATACTGATCAACCACTCTCTGGACCCTTCAGACACAGGTGTTTTACAACTCAGTCACTTGAAACACACCCACACCACTCAGGTGATCTTCATTTCACTAATTGTGAGACTATTGGCAACAATTTGATGAACCTCTATTGAATTAGACCATTAAATTAAAAAGGGGGTGAATAATTATGCAAACAATTATTTTTATTTATAAAATTTTCTTTCATTGACATTACTTTATAGAAATCTGTTTTCACTTTGATATTAAAGAGTTTTTTCCAATAATTTTCTTTTGTTAAAAAAGCTAAATTTTATTGACCATGATTGATTTATGAAAGCAATAAAAGGGTAAACCATCAAAGGGGGTGAATACTTCTGATAGGCACTGTATTTTGATTTTGACTGTTCTAAACAGGAATGAGATGTTTTGTGATTGCATTTGAC
This sequence comes from Acanthochromis polyacanthus, assembly GCF_021347895.1. Taxonomy (NCBI): domain Eukaryota; kingdom Metazoa; phylum Chordata; class Actinopteri; family Pomacentridae; genus Acanthochromis; species Acanthochromis polyacanthus. The sequence goes on along the minus strand of NC_067132.1, from coordinate 6,860,347 downwards.
TGATAAGTGAAATAAAAAAAGATAGAACCACTCCCTACCTTGCCATTCACATTGTATAGGTTCCTTCTGATATCTCCACACATGTATTTTGTGGGATTGTGTACAGGCTGCCAGAGGGAGACTCTATCTTTCTCATTTACTTTTTTATATTAAAAAGGTTTCTGTTGCTTTTCAGTGGATTTTCACTTTTCTTTTTCCCATGCCGGCTTGGCATGACTCCTGTTTCCAGTGGGAAAACATGGAGTGAAAGCAAAGCGCCTCACTCATTTAGTGTTTTATGACAACACGGTCTCACGGGGATTCGTGAAACTGTTACGTAAATTTTTTGTTTCTTTTTCGTGCGCACCAACACGATTTCGTCATGTTTTTCGTGCCGCTCACCACGAAATGTTTTTCGTGTTGCTCACAACGAAACCCGCTGTGGTAATCACAGCTGAAAGTGGTTTATACCAGCGGATTCATGACGATCTAAGCTGTCCATCGGCGTATACTGCTTGTGTGATCGCGTTTGCGGCCGCCGGCCGCCGGACATTCTTTAAATTCCTATGCAAATTGGTAAGTGTACCACCGGGTTATGGTTAGGTTATGGTTAGGTTATGGTTATGGTTATGGTTAGGGTTATGGTTAGGGACGATGTCATGCAAAATATAGCGTTGGATTCGCCATGGTTTTACATTAAAAATATAATACACACATTCGTTTGAAATACGTTCTGGGTGGCACGAAAAGTCCGCCGTTTAAAATACATTGGTGCGCATTTCGTTGTGAGCGGCACGAAAAACATGACGAAATCGTGTTGGTGCGCACGAAACCGAAACAAAAATTTACGTAACAGTTTCACGAATCCTCGTGAGATCGGGCTGTTTATGAAGCACTTCGTTCTCTGGATATTCATGTTTATGACGACCTCTGACATTGCTTAAGAGACCCCTTTTTGCAGACTATCACTATTTCTGTATTAAATTGGGACATGTATGCTTTCGTGTACTTCTAACGTCACATACAGACTTTTGCAGAGAACTGTTAACACCTTTAAGTTTAATTACCATTTAAATGTTTGTGGTCCACACCGACAGAACTTTCACACCTTCTTAAGGAACTGTTGTTTGCAACTCTGGAAAGTGCTTTGATGAACTAAATGTCCTCGCAGCTGGACCTCTGCTGCTCTCCCGGTCTGCCATCAGATAAGCAGGATCATAAATATTCTAATGACCTGCTTCTCACCTCTGAAAGGCTAGCAGAGACTTTCTCCTTTGTTCGGTCACAGAACTTCTAAAACTCATATTCAGAAATGTATTTTTGTTATTCTGTGTTTACAAAAGATACAGTGAGATGTCAACATGCATTTTGAACCAACTCCCGTTTTTCTAGCTGGTTTAAATCAAAAGTTAGAGAAATCATGGTTCATTGTCTTTTCTAATCCATTTCTTCCACAGCTCAACATTGCCCCCTATTGACGTCGGAATGCCATGACATTATCAAGGTTTTCACTGTATTAATCATAAAACTTTGCGTTATTCAGGTTTCAAAGCCGTTGGAAACTGTTTTATTCCGCCTTGTATGGACGTATGTTACCATGTCTTCCCTGTGATACATATAATAACCATTAGAATGCACACGAACATATAAAATAGAAACTAGAACTCACATATCCTTAGACTAGCTTTTATAATCAGTTTATTTTATCTTTGATTGGTTAAAATATATTGTAAGGATCATGGAGGAGTAAACAGATCGTTCTTTTTGCGCGTTTTAATATTTTTAATCCTTATTTGATCTGGTTTCATCTCTCCCCTCTGAGCCCAAGGAGGTTCCTCCTTCAGATTCAAAGGAATGCGCGCCTCAGCTGACACTTCCACACCCCTTCTCAGAGAAAATCCTTAAAACCAGCCATCTTACGTTGCTCACTCTCTTCTTCCTAACTCTTTTAACTAGAAACTACGTCCGAGCGATTCTTTTGTTTTCTTGGCGCCTTCCTTTTTTTTCTTCTCTTTATTCTAAGTCTACACCAGCATCAGAGCAGGCCTCTTATAGCTGCGATTTCTTAATCATTTTTCCTTTTAATCAAAGAATAGATATCTTCGCTCACTACTTAAGCAAATCAAGTCCATTTTTATTCGACGACAATTATTTTTAATTAAGAACTAATTCGATCCCGTTTTCACGACTCCGACAGTTTCTTTTTTAGCAGCTCTTTATTCATCTGTTCTCCAGTCAAACCTGCCGATCGACAGAGACAGACCAAGAGCCTGCGGTTTTGTTTTTGTTTATCAAGCTATTTTTCGGTCAAGTCAACCCCAGAGAAGGACGAAGGGTCCCTGCACTCTCTCCACCATTGGCTGAGATCCACCCAGCTGTCCCGAACCGAACCAGAGGCACTCAAAAGCATCAGCAGGCAGGACGGCAAGACGTTGCCATAGCGACAGACTTCACGGCCGGAGAATCTGCCGACCCGTATGGTCAGGTCCGTTCAAGGCACGCTGTCCCAGCCGGAACCTCTGAAGCAACCCATTCTCTAACAAAGTAAGCCAGCAAACGCATTGGTGTGATCTGAATTATTGGGTTGACGTCTCAAAATAGCTTGAAATCTTCCTTAAATAGCTTCCATAATCTTCCTTTTAATAACTCCGTTTAGTCACTTATCAGTCGTTCATTTTCCAAATTATTAATCATCTCGTCATACCTTCAACGGTCTGATTACTCAGTCCATAATCCTAGTTAGAAATGCAAATCTGAATAATTAACACACACACACACACACACACACACACACACACACACACCTATTATCACCTATACCCACACACAAACACCATTATACTTATTACTGTATTAATCACTGTTTCGTTATTAGTTTTAGTCAATAAATATCTTTCATTTAACCCAAAATTACAGTTTCTTTTGCGTTTATATGTGTTGACTGGGGTCAATGTTTTTCGAGGATTCTCGACATTCAGATATTAGACTGTTCAACTGAATTAATCCATTATCAGTTATTTTATTTCTCTACTTTGTAGAGTGGTGCCCCATTTCATAACGAGTGCATACTTATTAAATTAACGTTTAATAAGGCAATATCGCTACACCATCATTGGCTCTGTCCCTGTATACATGTCAGCCTGTTATAAATCAGCCTTCAGTCTAAACCGACAGCCACAGGTACCTACTAGGGATGGGAATTTCGACTAATTTCCGAACCAACTAGTCGCTAATTTTATTACCGCTGAAGTTGTTGCCGCCACTTGGCCGCTGTTGTTGGCAGTGTAGCAGCGCTGCAACACTGGGACGCTTCACTGCGATGGAGCACATCTACTGATCGGATTTGGGATTGTTCTTCTGACTAGTCGCTAATTTTATTGGCGACTAGTCGGTTCGGAAAACTTGCAATTTAACCCTTTAAGCGCCAAAGTCGCAATATTGCGACAAGCAACATTGCTGAACATAACAAACCATAGCTTCAAATATACTGCCTCATGTGCCTCATGTACTGTACACCAGGAGATGGCGGACATCTGGAACTTCAATCTGAGCATCAGTTGTGGGCGTGTTTTCATTCAAAGTTTTGGACTTTACAGAGTTTGAAAACCGAGGAGACGAGACTCGCCGTCGGAGTGTATCAGAGCGCAAGACGGCACATTTTAGAGTGAGAAAACTCACCATACCGAGAGGTCTGGTCAACGCTGGCAAAGTACTTTGTCAAGTAATGGCTTACTCATATTCTGAAGAGGAATATTCACCCTCTGATGAAGATGTTCAGTCGTCCACTGAGACAGAAAGTGCCGCTGCGTCTGTGCGTAACGGCAGCGGGTAGGTGCGCCATGACAGTCCACGAGCAGCACATACTGGAGCCGATGCTTTGCTTCGGGGTGGCAGGAAGGGACGTGGTGGGTGTAGCTGGAGTGTTCAAAACACAGCTAATGATGAGGGGGGTGCCCAGACGGGACGAGCGTGCGGCGCACGCCCGAGCGTAGAGCTGCATGGCGGCCCCCGGTCGGGACCACGGGCCGCGAAGCGTGGCTGTGCCGGGGGGGTGTGTGAACAGACAGGCGGTGTAGGTTCGGAGAAATGAACGTGTCGTCCGGAGGTCGACCGCCCCCTGTTACGTGTGCGTGTGAGGGGAGGGGAGGAGGAGCAATTCTCTCACTGGCTGCTCAGCCTGTTTACAAAGAAGAGGCGCGAAGAACAAGGTGCATGATGTTTAATGCAGCGTTTAACCGACTAGTAAAATAATAAACGTTTAATAAATGAGTAGGCGGTTAAACGATTAAACGACTAGTCGCGCACATCCCTAGTACCTACACTGGACACACATACATACACTTCGCTTTATTTAAATCCACGACAACAAGCCCATCACCGTCTTCCTTCACCTTAGCTTTACCGGCCCATCACATACTGACGTTTGCTTTAAAATGCTTCCAGTGGAGCATCAGAGTCATTCTTTTATGCATAATAAGTTCTGTCTTTGACGTAATAGTTTGTCCTGCATGACCAAGTAGGGGACAACTACCAGTAATGACCGGTGTGGACTAGGAAAGTGGGTGACAATAGATCAACATCCGGCTGTACAGACGATCCTATTGTCCCTCATGCTGAACACACAGACAGAGCACTACAGCAATAACTGAGACAGTCATGGGGTTGTACTGATAGAATTTGCATTGTGAAAGATGTGTATTAGAGTACATTTATCAAGACAAGAGGTCAGCATTGAGGATAATGTAGCTGCAAGGGGACACAAGCCAGTGTCTTATTGTGCCGGTCCCAAGCCCGGATAAATACAGAGGGTTGTGGCAGGAAGAGCATCCGACGTAAAACTTTAGCCAAATCAAACATGCGAATCAAATGTATGACTTCCATACCGGATCGGTCAAGGCCCAGGTTATCAACGACCGCCATCGGTGCTGTTGACCTACAGGGTGCTGGTGGAAAATGGACTACTGTTGGTCGAAGAAGGAGGGGAGGAAGGTGTGTTCGTAGGAAGAGAGAGAAGAGGAACACCAAGAGTCTAGGACTAAGAGTAGGGACTTTGAACGTTGGAACTATAGCTGGGTTTCCATTACATTTTTTCGCAAAATAAAAGCGATATTTCTGAAATTTCGACAAAGTATATTTGCGCTTTGAACATGTTTCCATTGAAGGTTGTTCTGGGCAGAAGCATCGTAACTCTCGTAAAATACCATCCCACAAGATTTCGATGTCGAACCCTTTCTCCCTCATTTCTGCTTCTGTCTCCTTATCCCTTTAAGCTGTAGTCAGTTCCAGTCATTTTCAGTACAAAAAAATCGCTAATATTCTATTTGTAAATAAAAATATGACGAGAAATACAGGGAATATTGGATGCGCATCGCGAGGTGCATTTCCTTGAAAACGACCTATTCGTGGAGTATATACCGACTTCAAGACTTGTTTTGGACAAAATATGTTACTGGCTTGTTTCGTCTGGATGTCCAAGGTTGGATTATGGCCGTTTTTTGTGGAATATTTTCATCTGTGTGTAATGATGAACCCGGAAATGTGAGTCGCGCTGTGCACGTTGAAGCCGTGTATAGAGAACGGATGGATGGATATTCGTTGTTTGTCGGACAAATGTGTTTATATTACCCGCTGTTGTAATCACATTTGAAAGTGGTTTATACCGGCGGATTCATGAGAATCTAAGCTTTCCATCGGCGTATAGTGTTTGTAAAATCGTGTTTGCAGTTTCAGACATTTAGCAAATTGCTTATGCAGATCTCAAAGTGTACCGCGGGCGGGACACTGAAGCGCAACTGAAGCGCAACGGGTTAAAACACTCTGCATTCCTCTGCTGTTTGCTGTCTAGTATGGCAGTGATGTTTTTCTCAAGAATAATTTCAAGAAAAGTCTCGGTCTCCTCTTCTGTCCACACGTACCGCGCCATGTTTACTCCGAGAGAACTGGACATGGGACCAGATACGTCACGTCCAATGACGTATAATTGCAGAAAAAGTGTTTCCATTGCGCTTTTGCGATATTTTTCAATATCGAAACGTCTGAAAAACCACCTCATGAGAGCGTAAAAACTTTTTAGCGATAATTTAGTCCTTTTTTGAAATTCAGGTGTTTCCATTACCAGTTTATTATTGCGCTATTTACATTTTGCGCATATCTAAGGGTAATGGAAATGCAGCTTATGACAGGAAAAGGTAGAGAGCTGGTTGACATGATGCAGAGGAGGAAGGTAGACATACTGTGTGTCCAGGAGACCAGGTGGAAAGGTAGTAAAGCTAGAAGTTTAGGAGCAGGGTTCAAGTTGTTCTATCATGGATTTAGATAGGAAGAGAAATGGAGTAGGAGTTATCTTGAAAGAGGACTTTGTTAGGAATGTCCTGGAGGTAAAAAGAGTGTCAGATCGAGTGATGAGCCTGAAGCAAGAAATCGAAGGTGTGATGTTCAATGTTGTTAGTGGGTATGCTCCACAGGTAGGATGTGAGCTGGAGGAGAAGCAGAAATTCTGGTTGGACCTTGATGAAGTGATGCAGAGCATCCCTAGAAGTGAGAGAGTTGTCATTGGTGCAGACTTCAATGGACATGTTGGTGCAGGAAACAGAGATGATGAGGAGGTCATGGGCAGGTTTGGTATCCAGGAGAGGGACGCAGAAGGACAGATGGTGGTTGACTTTGCAAAAAGGATGGCAATGGCTGCAGTGAATACTTTCTTCCAGAAGAGGCTGGAACATAGGGTGACCTATAAGAATGGAGATAGGAGCACACAGGTAGACTACATCTTGTGTAGACGGTGTAATCTGAAGGAGATCAGTGACTGCAAAGTAGTGGTAGATGAGAGTGTAGCCAGACAGCATAGGATGGTGGTGTGTAGGATGACCCTGGTGGTGAAGAAGATGAAGAGGGCAAAGGCAGAGCAGAGGACCAAATGGTGGAAGCTGAAAAAGGAAGAGTGTTGTATGACTTTCAGGAAAGAGTTGAGGCAGGCTTTGGATGGTCAGGAGGTGCTTCCAGATGACTGGACAACTACGGCAAATGTGATCAGGGAGACAGGTCGGAGAGTACTTGGTGTGTCATCTGGAAGGAAAGGAGATAAGGAGACTTGGTGGTGGAATGAGGAGGTGCAGGAGTGGATCCAGAGAAAGAGGTTAGCTGAGAAGATGTGGGACACTGAGAGGACTGAAGAGAGTAGACAGGAGTACAAGGAGATGCAGCGTAAGGTGAAAGTGGAGGTGGCAAAGGCCAAACAAGGGGCTTACGAGGACTTGTATGCTAGGTTGGACAGTAAGGAGGGAGAGACTGACCTGTATAGGTTGGCAAGGCAGAGAGACAGAGATGGGAAGGACGTACAGCAGGTTAGGGTGATAAAAGATAAGGATGGAAGTGTGTTGACAGGTGCCAATAGTGTGATGGGAAGATGGAAAGAGTACTCTGAAGAGTTGATGAATGAGGAAAATGAGAGAGAACGAAGAGTAGAAGAGGTGACTGTTGTGGACCAGGAAGTAGCAAAGATTAGTAAGGATGAAGTGAGGAGGGCATTGAAGAGGATGAAGAGTGGAAAGGCACTTGGTCCTGATGATATACCTGTGGAGGTATGGAAGTGTCTCAGAGAGGTAGCAGTAGAGTTTCTGACTGGGTTATTCAACAGGATCTTAGATAGTGAGAAGACGCCTGAGGAATGGAGGAGAAGTGTGCTGGTGCCCATCTTTAAGAACAAGGGAGATGTGCAGAGTTGTGGCAACCAACTACAGAGGAAAAAAGCTGATGAGCCAAACAATGAAGCTATGGGAAAGAGTAGTTGAAGCCAGACTAAGGGCAGAGGTGAACATCTGTGAGCAGCAGTATGGTTTCATGCCAAGAAAGAGTACAACAGATGCAGTATTTGCTTTGAGGATGTTGATAGAGAAGTACAGAGAAGGTCAGAAGGAGCTGCATTGTGTCTTTGTAGATCTGGAGAAAGCTTCTGACAGGGTGCCCAGAGAGGAACTGTGGTTTTGTATGAGGAAGTCTGGAGTGACAGAGAAGTATGTTAGAGTGGTGCAGGACATGTGAGGACTGTAAGACAGTGGTGAGGTGTGCTGTAGGAGTAACAGAGGAGTTCAAGGTGGAGGTGGGACTACATCAGGGATCAGCTCTGAGCCCCTTCTTGTTTGCTATGGTGATGGACAGGATGACAGACGAGGTTAGACAGGAGTCTCAATGGACTATGATGTTTGCAGATGACATTGTGATCTGTAGTGAGAGCAGGGAACAGGTGGAGGAGAAGCTAGAGGCGTGGAGGTTTGCCCTGGAAAGGAGAGGAATGAAGGTTAGCCGCAGCAAGACGGAGTATCTGTGTGTGAATGAGAGGGACCCAAGTGGAAGAGTGAGTTTACAGGGAGAAGAGGTCAAGAAGGTGGAGGATTTTAAGTACTTAGGGTCAACAGTACAGAGCAATGGAGAGTGTGGAAAAGAGGCGAAGAAACGTGTACAGGCAGGCTGGAACGGCTGGAGAAAAGTGTCAGGTGTGATATGTGATAGAACAGTTTCAGCTAAAATGAAAGGAAAGGTTTGCAAAACTGTGGTGAGACCAGCCATGTTGTTTGGTCTGGAGACAGTGTCCCTGAGGAAAAGACAAGAGGCAGAGCTGGAGGTAGCAGAACTGAAGATGCTGAGGTTCTCTTTGGGAGTGACCAGGATGGATAGGATCAGGAAGGATACATCAGAGGGACAGCACATGTTAGAGGCTTTGGAGATAAAGTCAGAGAGGCCAGATTGAGATGGTTCAGACATGTCCAGAGGAGAGAGAGTGAATATATTGGTAGAAGGATGCTGAGTTTCCCACTGCCAGGCAGGAGGCCTAGAGGAAGACCAAAGAGGAGGTTTATGGATGTGGTTAAAGAGGACATGAAGGTAGTTGGTGTGAGAGAAGAGGATGCAGCAGACAAGGTTAGATGGAGGCAATTGATTCGCTGTGGCGACCCCTGAAGGGAAAAGCCGAAAGGAAAAGAAGAAGAAGAAGGTCAGCATTGAGGATGAAAGTAAGAAATGCATATACTATATCTGATATGGGTCTTCTTCCCTCTGCAGTTAATTAAAGGACAACAGATGCTATTTCGACTTTAGTTCATGTTTTTCATCCATGAAACAGGTTATTTTCAGCTATAGTTTCCTCCTACAGTATATGTTGCCGTAAAAACTACAGTAACAACTTGTTGTTCAAGCAAAAACAAACTAAACTTCTCTTTCTCCTGGTTTATTCAGTCACAGAACTCCAGTAAACGTTTGCCTTATTCATGTTATTTCATTAAAATGTTAGATTTGGTGCATTCAGGAGGATTTTATGAGGAGCAAAGGAGCTGAAAGTGTTTCTGTTAAACACTTCCAGACTTGCCTCAGTGTGTGCGTCTGATTTAGTCTGAACTGTGAGTGTGTGTTTGTGCATGTGTAAGCATGTCTATGTCTTCATGCATCATGGCAGAAATGATTCCTCAGGAGCATACAGTGTCTGTGTTTGCATGTATGTATATATCTGTGTTTCTGTGTAAAATGATGTGTGTGTATATGTGCATGTAGAAGTGTTGACATTAATTCTTCACGTGACCAGATTTAGTATGACAGCATTATTATGCTTCTTTACCAGCATCAACATCTGCCTTTCCTTCTTCTTTTTGAGATGCGCATATCATCTCTCTCTCTCACTCACTCACACACACACACACACACACACACACACACGCTTAGGCAGACACACACAGAGATACATAAATATTCACACATCCGCACACATTTACAATCACAGCTGTTCATGGTCTCATTTCTTTAGCCTTCACAGCTTCTGCTGTTGCCTCCCTCACCTCTCTTGTTTTATCCATCTCACACCCGCGTGGCAGAGCAGGAAGTGTCTGCTGCTGTGCAACAAGAACCTGCACTGTTTGGAACAATGAGGGTTTTCAGAGCTCTCCTGGAGAGACGGGAGAATGGATGGGACTTCAAGGTTAGAGCCTGGAGCCTTCTGTAGTTTACATTAAACAAGGGAGACAAAAGGGAAGAGTTTATTAAGTGGAGAGCAGGTGGACAGGAGAGAATAGTAAGAGGTCAGATTGATATACGGTGAATCACGAGGGTGTGTGTGTGTGTGTGTGTGTGTGAGGTCAAATGTGTATGGTTTTAGTTCAAATCCAATCTCCCCTTCAGTGCTTTTCTCTAAGTTCACTCCCAATCCTCCCCATGTGTGTGCATGTGTGTGTGATGTTCTTTTCGTTGTAAGAGACAGAACCAGAGAGAGAAAGGGGTTGAGGGGAGGAAAACGTGGAGTGAAAGAGAACTGGAGGGGAGGGGGCTTACTCACTCTACCACGGTAGGTGGGATCTGGGAACTAGCAGCAGCCAATCAGCAGCCACAACTGAGTCACATGACAGCTGCAATAATCAGTACGACAACCAGAGGAAGAGAGAGAAAGAGGAGAGATCTGCACATCCAGTTCAGCCTCAGTGTGTGACTGAGTTCAGAGCAGAGCAGACCTGAGTGACTGAACAGAACACAACAACAAAGGAAAGCAGGAGAGAAGGGAAGAGAAGTGGTGAAGATTACCTTTTGACATCTGAGACTGACACAGAGACAAATTTGGACACAAAGAAAGGAGGAGGAAGTGAATAAAAAGGAGACGGCATGTCTTCTCTCTCCGGTCAGCAGCCTGGCTCTCCTTTCTCAGAGTACAGTGAGCTCTGTAAGGTGCCGTCCATGTCTCCCACTGTGCCGGCTCAGAGCTGGGACTGGAAGCACTCCTCAGGCATGGACATGGGCACCCCGAAGGGCCTGGTGGTAAGCAGTGGACCTTTGACTTCAGCGGGACTCACGGATGAAGACAAGCTGTGCTTCTTTGAGCAGCCAGGCAGAGGCAGCGTGGATGCAGAGCTGAAGGTACCAGGCAGAGTTGGGGGCATCTCTGGAAGCACCTCGCTAGGAAATGCCTCGCTGGGCAGTGCAGGGGAGAGTCCAGACAGCCCCCTGTCCTCCTCCCCATCACCTTCACCAGCTTCGCCAGGACGTCTGCCCTCTGCCCTGGTATGTGGTGGCAGCAACAGGGTCTCCCTGCCACCAGTTCCTGGATCCCCTGCCAGGTGTATAGAGCTGTCATCACCCTCCGGTGCAACGTTTCCACATTCAATGGGAGCCTCAGTGATGGAGGCATCTCCAGTCAATGGGGACTCGCCATCTGAACCATGGAACAACTCCACTTTGGCTGAGACCAGTCCAAAGGTGGCCATGCCCCAAGTGGCCCCTAACTACTGCATCATTGGAGTGGTCAGTGACAACCACTTGGAGAGGGGTGACGAGGTTGTGGCTGCAGCTGGGGCAGCTCTTGGGGCCCGACACTTATCTGAGGGCTCTTCAGCGGACAACAGTGAGGAGGAAGAGATAGAAGAAGAAGAAGAGGAAGAGTTGGAGCCCTGTTTCATGGGCCGGGCTCAGCAGCAGAGGAAGGCTATGAGGCGAGCGATGTCAGAATGCTCCCATCTGTCGGTCCCTACCAGTCTGGAGCTGCCTGATAAATACCCGGGTGGAGACGGGGCAGCGTTAGACCAGCTGGCATCACCCATGGGTGGTCCTCGCCGCTCACCACACTCCATGAAGCGCTCACTGACCGTTGCAGAAGACCAGCCCCCGACCCCACCACCCACCCTCTCAGCGGCTGGCGCCACTCACATTGACCTACGGCAAGCCCCACCCGAACCCCGCCTCTCGTTATCCCCATTCCCACCGCTGAGGGACGGCAATACTGGCTTGTTAGAGGCCCCGGTGGAGAGCATTAAGGTGGACAAGGACCCAGGTGGCATTGTGCTTCCAGTGCCCCTCAGCCCCAAAAGGTTCAGCGGAATGGACCTCAGCTCTGCTCTGACTGTAGGCTCCGACACTGAAGTTCCTGAATCTGACAAGGTTCAAGATGCAGAGTTTTATGGGAAGGAAGTGGACACTAAGACTGCTGCAGGTGTAGACTTTGGAGCTGGAAACATATCAACAGTAACAGGGGACTCTGATGATGGTGACCTTGCCACTGGTGAATATACCAGCCTGGGCATGAACTCCAGCACCAACCCCTTCATCACAGCAGATGGTAGGTAGAGACTGGTCTCGTCTTTTACCTCTAGCGTGCCAGTTGTCAGAGTTGTGTGGCAAGAGTACTGTTCTGTTCTACTTGTTGGATTCTAACATTGTAGACATTTGACAGGCTTTTAGCATTATAAAAAGTCTAATGAATATGAACATCTAATATATAGGTTACTTGGACTCTTGATTGTTCTGTGATTAGAAGGTCAAACATACAATAACATATGGGGGCGTGCACAACCTCTAAAATGTGACATGTCAGTGGGTATTTGATGTGACACACAAGCAGGAGAACAAGCAAGTGAAATGAGAAATACTGTTTTCTGACTAAATTAAACAGCAATCCAACATTAAGCTTTCTTTTAAGGTTACTTATGGTGCTGAAGCTCTTCTCCTTTCTGTGCTGTCTTCATAAATGAGTGAAGATTCTTGATATGCTGACCTACTGATGAAGGCAGTGACTCATTGTTTGAACACTTACTTTACTGACTGCTGACAGTTTTGAATCAGATTTGGTTTTCTGGTCTAAGCTTGCAAATGGCTTGAGGTTAGGGATAGCTGCAGACTAGCAGGAGGAGTGTCAGGCGGTAAAAGAGCCAGAGAGTAAAGGAGAAAGAATGAAAAGCTGAGACAAGTCCACAGCAACAGAGCTGCCTCCCTCAGGCTGTTTAACATTCCATGATGGTTGAATCTGTCTGCTTCTATTGGTCAAGCACAGACTGCCAGTTTTGGCTCCAGGTCTCCCAGCTCAGTGAGTGAATAGAATAATTTTATAGTGTGTGAAACAACAGGTATGTTATCTTTGTGGATTTGTGGACACAGCTGTCTGTCTTCATGTGCAACTGAGTGTGTCTGTTCATGTCCATGCTAATGTGTGATGCCGCACAGTGTGCGTGCATAAGGTTGTGTAGTAGCTGACTCACCAGCTGACACTTGGATTCAGGGTCAGGAGAACACAGCTCATTAAAACCGATGGAGGCTCCATCTCTGTGCTTTCTTCATTTTCTGTTTGTCTACGCTGCCATCTCTTTGCAGCTCTTTCCTCTATCTTACTCAGAATGCTCATTACATTCCCGGTGAAGACAGGCAGAGCCAAGATGGCTGAAAGCGGGTGGTGGTCATGTCGAATGATGGGCCGTCTCGGAGCCAGAACGGGGTCACTGACTTGGAAATGTGGCCCACTACGGTGGTGCTCTTCATAGCCATAGTCTCCCCCTCAGTTTGTCTCACACTTTGCCTCTCCTCTTTTTTGTTCACCTCTTTGTCTTTTTCTTTTCCTCTGCTGGCATGCCACCGTAGTTTTCATCACTCACCACAAAGCTGAGTGTGGCAGAGGCTGCCAGCCTGGCCACCGGAGTATTAAAGGGCCAGTGATCTTTATTTTTCTGCCCCCCTCAGGTCTAAACAGCAGCATCCCAGAGTCATCTGACCAGAGGCTGTGTGTTGTGTTTCATGCATCTGTTTGCATTCTTACCAAGGTCATGGTAAGATTTCTATTTGTCCTGTTGTGTTCTATCCACACTGGATAAAGGTCAGAAATTTAGGACCGTTTCCCTTAAAAAAGAAAAATCTAGTATAATATTTTCTCCAAACAGTGACGTTTTGAAGGTTTGCATGACGCTCCATTGTGTGAACTGCTCATGTGCAGCATCCAATGGTGTGGTTTGAGCTCCATGTCTCTAGAGAGGTTGTGGAGACTGATGATAAGTAGATCTGAAATGAAGAGAAAGAAGAAGGAGGGTTGGGTGTGGTAGAAATGGAGAATACGCATTACAGCCCAGTGCATGGTGGGAGTAAACAGATGAATGCATGCAGTGATGGGAAACGGGATGTAGGGGAGTATTTATCAAACTATGCCTGGATAGAGGGGGTGGGCATTAAGAATGGAGAGAATGAACAAAGGAAGAAATGTGGAAACATAAGAGAAGAGACAGAAGGAGAAATTGGATGAAGTACAGATTCTGCCAGTTAAGAAAGAATGGGTTAGCCAACGGTGGCCTGAGTTCAGAGCATCAGAATCCAGCTGACCTTACGCCTCGAGTCAGTGTGTAGACTGACTGTCACTTTGACTTGTTTTGTCTCCTACTATTTTCTGGTTTCAGGGATGTCCACCTTCACTCTCAGAATCAAGCAGATATTCGTCACATGATGTTCTGGCGGCTCTTTGAACTGAGCGTTCTCCAGCAGCAGCCCTGTGTTCAGCGGTGGTGAATGGCTTTGGGACTTGGCCATGTGTTCTGTTTGTTAATTGCTGTCAGAGAGCTGAACTGCTGCGCTGTCTGCATATTTATTTGTTTGCCTGTTTATGCAAGCAGAAGCAAGCGGAATAGTTGTTTCTGTGTTAATGTTTCCGAATATGTAAACTGAAATGTCTTCTGTGTGTTTTTTCCTTTTAACCCTCGGTAAATTTTACAACACTTTCTTTGAATTGTCTTAACACATCTGAATGGACAACAAAAAGAGGCTCAAACTCAAACAGAAAATGGCATATGACAGAGCTACAAAACATCCGGAACCTCTTTGTGAAAAGGACAGTGTGAGGATCGAAGGACCTGATTGCTGGGACAGAAAAGCAACTGTACTTAGGGAAGTTGGACCTAGATCTTACAGTGTGGAAACTGAGGATGGACAAAAAGTGAGGAGAAACAGGAGGATTCTGTTAAAGACTCAGGAGGACACTGACAAACATTCTGCTGATGCTGAACCTGAAAAACAAAATGATACACCAGTTGCACACCAAACGGAACCTCAGGCAACTTCTCAAATGACTAAACCACTCAGAAAATCTACAAGAGCTAGAAAACCACCTGACAGACTTATTGAAAATGTTTAGTGTTTAACTAAGAGTAAGGTACCTTGTTATTTGTTAAGCATTTTGGTAATAGGTATGTGGATTTTGCACTTTGAAGTGTTTGTTAAATAAATGTTTTTAAAAAAATAAAGGAAAAACATGAAGATGTAAAACAAAGTATGTTGAATGAGTTAAAAAAAGTTCTAAAATATGTATTGTTAAAACTTTGGAAGGGTGATGTAATGATAGTGGTACTATAAAGTATCCACTAGTTGGCAGTATAGCCTTAATTGTGTTATGAGTTGGAGACAGATGAACAAGAATGCATTGTTTTGAGCCAAGACTACGATGTTGTCTGTTCAATAAAATAGCTTGCAGCTGGTAGAAGCTGTAAACCATTTGGTTTTTGGGTTACCATTTTGAAGCCTTGAGTGCAGCATTTGCCATCACCATCTTGGTCTTTTGAAACTAAATGTATAGGAGCGATGGATGGATCTGATTGGGCGTTCCACATGGTGATGCAATACTGACCTGTCAGTCACTGCTCTAAAATAGTCTCTGCTTGCTTTTCTGTTTTATTCTACATTTACAAAATAAACATCAAGGAAACTGGAAACTACCAGTTGAGACCAAAAACTTGTTAGGAAAATGTTCACTTAGGTAACAGATGAAAGGAGAAATGGGGTTTTCTCTTAGACTTCTGTACAAAAACACTTCTATATGCAACCAGAGGAGTGACCCTCTGCTGTCTGCTTGAATAATGGGAGGTTGAAGGCACTCAATGATGTCTTTACTTTTTAGTTCCGAAGGCTATGCTCATCTTTTATTTGCAGTCAGTGGTTCTTGGTAAATACTGAGGTCAGTCAGTGACAGAGAGTTGACACAGACAGCTTTTAGGCGCTGATTAATAGGAGCTGCAAACAGTCCTGCAGTCATTTGTGTAATTAACAGAAGTAGAAAGTTTGTGTTGCTAATCAGTCCGAACACAACTTTTCTTGTCCATTTCAGGATTTCATTCACACAAATACCACCAAAGAATCTAAAAAGAGCTTTATAGTGCAGTGCTTGATGCTCCTTTTTTCCTACAGACATGTTTTGTACAGCTGTCATACATCAAGCCAGGACCTGTGAGTTTAACTGATGCTAAAGACAAGTTCTCTCAAATGTCATGAATACTCACACAGGTGTTATTCACCACAAAACAGAAATAACTGACAGGAACCTCACATTGTGAAAATTAACTAGCTGTGCTCCAGCACTTAGGACTGGCAGCGTTCTTCACCCTTCCATTAAATGCTCCTCCATCGTCCCACATCTGCCCTCAGGGTACACCCCGGTGATTAATGCCTCCAATCACAGACTGCATTAATAATTGATGCCCTGCTCTGATGAATGTTCTTTTTCTTACTTGGATACCACAGGCATGTGCATGAGCGGTTCCTAGCAGCTTTGCTTATTTGTCACTTGAATTAACTGGTGAAAAAAGACACCTTACACAAGTTCACAGTTCAGCTGCAGGGGCTGGAAGAGAGTGAGTGCTGGTTAAGAAACAGGAACAACTGGAAAGGTGTAGAGATACGATCAGTAAAAAATGATGTGCAGTATATTAAGACAAGTGGAGTGAGTCAGCTGATGACAACTACCACACTTTAGTCCATAATGGCCAAGCTTCCACATTTGTTTCTGTCGTTGCTTTTATCTGATGATGTTCAGTCTGATGTGATGAAGTCCAAATAACGCAGCAAACAGCAGCAGACCTAATGTCAGAGTGAGCAGAAGTCCAGAAATCAGACAAAGGCATGCTGTAAAGAGAGAAACCGAGTCTCGCAGGAATAAACAGAGTTACAGTGAGTAGGCTCTTAAATGAAGCCATGTTCACCAGGTTCTCTACAGCTGTGACACATATCAGATTTCTGCCCTAATTAGAGGATCGAGTTGATCTCCTGAGTCACTCATTGTTTACAGTGTAGAAAATGAAGGCCTTGTTCATTCTTGTGTTATTTAGGGCAGTTTTTTTCTTTTGTATATAGTCACCAGGGTTTTTCCAAGCTTTCTGAGGGCTCAGCTGCTGAGTTTTGAGGCAGTGGGGTCCTGTTTTGACACCGTCTTCCTGAGCTTTTCACCTGTGAGCCTTCATTTTCTCCCTGCTTTCATGAATTTATGTCCGCTGTGGCAGCAAAAGATGTTACAGGATCCTTCACAGTCTCCTGCAGGTTAAACTGGGTTGAACAAACACTTGCAGTGCTTCTTAAATCACTATAATCAGACTAAAAAAACCCTTGCAAGCAGGGCAACATTAAGACTACAAAGAAATTTCTCCAACCTTCTATTCAAAAACAATCTCTGAACATGTATAGTTTGCAGATGTGCTGTATCATGACGAGTGATCACTTCACAAGGGCCAGCTCAGTTCAGCACAGATTAGAAGGAACTAGTCTGCATTTATATTCACAATCTTCAGTTTTTAAGTTTAACCATCCATCTTAAGCCCCTAGTCATTTTCAGTAACTTAAAATACTCTGGTTTTGAGTCTAAACTGTGCCGTTCTGAAGTTGATGGGGATACTTTTGAGTTTTGACCAGGCGTAAACTAACCGTGACGTCACCCGTTGGTTTAAACGCCGAGAAAATGAAGCCCGGATTTTGCTACTTCCTGGTCGCCATTTTGGATTTTTTGAAGCCAGTGATGTAAAAAGCGTCATCAAACAGACTGGACCGGGAGAGCAACTCGGGGCAGGACCAGTCAATGGGACTGTCAATCAAGTATAGCCACACCCCCTGGCTCCACCAACTTTAACGATTTATTTAAAATTCAGTATTGATTTATTTTAAGATCGGCCACCTGATCTCTCATTTTGACCATGAAAACTAACGGGAAAAAAATCCTGAGCTGTAGAAAATCAGTCTATCAAATTTTATTGTTTCCAAAAGTGAATTGGGGTCTATGGAGCAAAAGCTTTTTGGAGCCAACCCTAGCGGACGGCGTAATATTGCAAGTTTTTGACACTTCCGGGTGGGCTTCAATTTTGGAGCCAGATGCTACATCCATCTTTATATGCAGTCTATGGTTTTGACAGTTAAAACTGAGTAATGTAGGCCAACTAGCTGGCCTGACTTGACTCCATGTCTTCTTCTGCAGTAACCGTCCACCTCCCAGACAGATGAAGACAATGAAGACAAACATTAAATCCGTCTGTCACAGATTACACTCAAAGCCTTCCACCTCAGCTGTCTTTGCTTGTTCACTCCTGTCCTTTCGCTTTCCTTTTTGCTTCTTCCTCTTTATTCACAGGTTCATTTTAAGGCCATTATTAGCATGATGTGATTTTCCAAAGCAGCTGTAAACCTGAATTTAGATCAAATAAACACATAAGAAGAGGTGCATAAACATTACCTATCAGATCTTCTGCTTTTAATCTTGTTGTTGCTTCTCCTCCATGCTCCTTTTCTGTCCACCCACTCACCTCTAAATCTGCTGATCAATATTTCCCATGCTGACTTCCAAACAGGGGCATTGAAGGCCTTTGTTGTTGCTCTTTCTTTGGGCATCATTCTTCATGCAAAGTGAAGTTTTGGTGTCAAGTCTGCAGCGCATGTAAATTTGTGCTGTTAGAGGCTGTTAGCGAAATAGCACCTTATGTCTTTATTTGGTCCCTGTCTTGTTTGATCCCTGTGGTGGTGAGGCCTGCGAGGGAAATCAGTTATTACTGTAAATCAGTAGGCCTGTTAGGTGACAGGATCATTTAGTGGGTAATTACAGTTTAATTTGGACAGCACTGATGCTTTTTTGCTATTTTTTTTCTCTATTTGGGTCTTGAGAGGTTACCTCCTAATAGTGATCATATCACGCTGTCCCTAAACTCCTAGTTCCCCTCACAGACAGCCGTAGATCAGATGTGATCTCATCTCATCCAGGTCCTCTTCAATCATCACACAAGTGGCTAAATGAGTTTTAATCTTCTGGAAAAATCAGGCAACTCATTGAGAATAATGAGGAGATAACGATGTTACATTTCTTCATGAATAATCTATAAAATACAAGTGTATTCTGTCAAAGGCCCAGCTGTTGGTGAAAATTTAAAATCAGTGTTGTCTACGTAAAACATTTCTTATGCACGCATTAATAATGTATTGTAAGTTTCAGATCAGTACTTATCAGCCCAGACCAAGTTGTCTCCTGTTCTTAACCTTCCTCATGCCGAAGTATTAGAAGAAGACACTGAACCCAAGGTTCTCCTCAGTGTAAAAAATACATGAGAAGCTGTAAAATATTTTGTGGAGCACCAGTTAAAAGGTGCTATGAAGTGCAGACCTTTCACTGCTAGTGAATGTCAGCACGTTGTCTCTTTCCATCAAGTACAGTTTTATCACAAAGTGTGACTGTGTGCATGCAGTGGAGTAAATGGAGCTTGTTACTTCCTGCTTCTATTACTTCTATTGTTTCTCCTGAAGGAGAAAACACAGATTGGAAGCTTTTGTGCTTCTATAGTCCACCTGTATCTGGATGGAGCTACCACAAACAGCCATTGTGTCCATCCCTGGTCCAACCCGGTCTCACAAGGATTCGTGAAACTGTCACGTAAATTAATCTATGGTTTCGTGCGCACCAACACGATTTTCTCATGTTTTTCGTGGTGCACACAACGAAATTCAAACCAATGTATTTCAAGCGGAGGATATTTCGTGCCACTCAGAACATATTTAAAACTACTGCAACTACGGGTTTGATTTTATTTTCATATCTGAATCTTAATCACACCTGAATATAATGTTTAATTAATCAAATATTCCTCGTGTGTCATATTTCTCCTCGGTCAGATTTAAGCGAGTTAGGGCATTTTGAATGGGTATATTGTTTGCGAATCCAACGCTATATTTTGCATTACATCATCCCATATTTATAATGCAATGCAGGGGTCAGCAATTAGATGTGGCTTCGGGCCAAAATTTGTGTAAACAATCCAGGGGTGGATTGAACATTATGTCATTCGGTCGTTTGTCCACCACATAGTGGGTGGAAAGAAGCATATATAAGTGTAAGCAATTTAGATTCTGACTCTGTTGAATTGCAGAGGTGGGCTGGTCTGGTCCAAAAAGTCCCTGGTCGAATTTGACTCCCAATCCGGCCCTGAAACAATCGAACAGCGGACCAACCTGCGGGGGGTGCGCTCCGATGCCGCGAGCGGGAGGGGAGGGGGTGATACTGCGAGCAGCGGAGCTTCTACAGCTGATCGCCGCTGCTTGGGACACACGTCTCTGATCACAGATGTATTAAAAATGACTCCCGAGACACACACGTTTTGCACACACTGTTGCTCAGTGAAATCTGGCTGGTACAACTGTGTCCGACCAGTAGCGTTTTTTAAAAAAATAAAAAAACAATGCAGGAACTGACTGGAATATTTTTTCATATGCAGTGCAATGCAATTTCCTAATATAATACCGGCTAACACATTCTTCTGAACAACAACATAACAACGTGCAGCACTTCCATAAGCTCCCAATCAAAATTTCTTCATTTCATCAGCAGACTCTATTATACTGGAGATTAATTTACAAGCATAATTTCAGTCCCCATATGACCCCACTTTGGAACTGTAGATATGTTCTACATCAACACAAATCTATATTTCAACAAAATTGGTTTGATAAAGGAATCTGGTCTGTGATGCATTTACTGGACTGCTCTGGAAAAATGCTAACTTTTGAAAATTTCAGTACCAAATTTAATATAACTGACAAACGCCAATATAACCAAGTAATTAAAGCAATACCTCAGGCAGTCTTGTTAATGGGATCAGACTTGCATAAAAACAAAATTCAGGCAAATCTCCCATCACTCATGCTGAATGGTTACTGGCTAAATGATTCCAAACTTACCAACTTTGTTCTTAGAAATATATTCAATAAAGTAATGTTCCCAAATCCATCATCGAGAAACTCAATTCTAAATTTTTTCTCCAAAAAAGATGCTCAAATTTTAAGATCTAAATTCTTAAAGTTTCCTATTGCGCCTAAAATGAAAGAAAATCATTTCAAAATTATGAATAGAATTTATCCCTCAGCTGATTTTTTTTTTAAGCAAATGATTTGGTTTTGAGAATAATAACTGCTCCTTTTGTAATGAACACACTGAAACTACAGATCACTTATTCTATGAATGTATGTATTCTGAAGCCTTCTGGGATGAATTACATCACTGGTTATCTAACTATGTACCAATTCCTGCTTTTAAATGTGAAAATATTTTGTATGGATTTGTAATTAATAACTTTTTGCTAGACATGTTAGGGAATGTCATTGTAATATTAGGGACATTTTTCATACACAAATGCAGATTTCTAAAATGTAAACCTATTTTTAATATGTTTCATAAAGAAATGTCTCTATTCTTCTCATCACTGAAACATATGAAAAAACAGACTGCTGTAAAACTTTTTAACATGATTGAAGATATCAAACTCATGGACAACCCCTAACTCATTGGACATTCATGTGGACAGACTCCTGTTTCAATTTTTTAAAAAACAAAACAAAAAAACAAAACATGCAGCACTTCCGGCACCTTTCTTCTTCGGTGGTGTCTGTGTAAAACAATGTCCAACATGCAAACAGCACAAAATGCAGGTGTAAATCAATGGGGTGCTGAATGCTCTGGGAGCAAGTCTGCAGTGAAAACACCTTTGAAGGGGTCAAGGGTCACTAAATCAAGGTTCAAAGGTTCACTATATTGTCATATCATTCCACATTTGCACATGAAACAATACGAAATTTGACCCTGGTCCCGGTTTCAGCCATCACAAAAATATAAAAACACTCTCATAAAGACAATATAAATATAAAGAGACACACTAATATATACAAATCTGCAACAGAGATATATGTGCAGTGAACCAACAGTTTGTCCAATATTTAGTAGGTAAATGAATAAAGAGCCTAATGCAGTAGTGCAGTGTGTGTATGAATGTGCGTACCTGTTTGCGTCTGAGCATGTATGTGTGCATGTGTGTGTGCGTGTGTATGCATGTGTGTATGCTTGTGTGTGTATGTGGGGATGTGTGCATGCATGTGTATTTGCGGGGGAGAGGTGGTGATGATATGAAAACAGAGTCTACAGAGACCTGTTCGGTAGCCTGACAGCTTCGGGGAAGAAGACTTCAAATGAAGGAGACATTTTGTGCAACATATCAAGTATCATAAAAGTCATTCCCAGTGGAATTCAAGTCTAATATTGTGTGGGACTATTTAGAGCAGTCACATGAAGCACTGTATCTGTTTTCAAGGGTCTAGCCCCATGGGAACCCGCTTTTTTCAGCAGTGAGGCCTACTAGTAGTGATGAAGCCTGAGGCCTTCAAACATTTAAAAAAACATTCCTGCTCGGTCATTTTTGGGTCTAGTGACACCAAATCGGACACACTCCTAGTAGACCACCCCCTGACCTTGCATATTTTTTTCAGAGAGTTAGCTCAAAAGAGGCCCGAACACAGCCCGGTTTTTCACTCGATGATTAACCCTTAATGTCCAAATGCTTCAAAATGGGCTAAAAAGGTCAAAATCTCACACATTCCTTAACCAATTCGGACCAAACTGCACAGGTTCTATATATAGAGGCTAATGTGAATGCTCATGCACGTTTCAGACATCCAGGGGCCCTGAAGAAGGAATGAGGGCCAAAAAAACACGTTTTTTCATAAATGCCCCTCTTTTGCTCTCATTTCTCTTCTGTAACACTCAGAGAGCTGAAACCTGGGATCTGGTTCCTCTGAAACATCTAAAATCTAAATCCAGTGGAACTGTTTTGCTAGCCCCTCCCAAACCGGAAGTAGCTCCAGGAACGACCTAGAGACTTGTGCTTCAAATCAATTGTTCAACAAGGTCACCTAAATCACCCCTAAAAGTTTCAGCTCATTTGATGCAAAAATTACCAATTTATGGTGCTTCAAGCTGCTGTCCGGAGTTTCCGTTTGTTTTCAATTTATGTATCATTTTTCAACAAAGCTTAAATGTGTTGGTCTAGTTCGATACTATAATATAAAGTTAGTATAACGTGATATGAAAATTTATTCCTGAGCTCCGCCTTCCTCTCATAGACCCCCATGTTATTCCAAAAAGCACCGGTCGCTGCCGACCAATCAAGTTCGAGCTTCAGCTTTGTCATGCTGTCAATCAACGGTTACGCGCACAGCAAGCAAGCCCATGCAGAGGTGGGCGAGCTACGCACTACACAACCGCGCGCACATTTGTTTTGCTTGTGGAGGAGAGAGCATCAGGGATCAGCACCTTCCAGAAAAGTTACCAATCCCACGGCTTGTCAGGCCAAGACATTGCAGGACGTTTTTTGGCTTGGGGTGCTCACGTTGCTCCCCGACCACGGCCTCCATAGCCCGCCTGACGGCTTCGTTTAGATGCCCGACCTCTGGAGGAAGATGTTGGGGCGTCTGAGACATACTCTTCGTCAGAGGAGTCATGCAATTCTGAACTCTAGATAGAAATAAATAAACAATGTAACACATACACGCGTAAATGCACTAAGTTTGATAAACAACGTCATCGAGAGGGATACACGAGTGTAATCACATATTGAAACTTTACCCGTTCGTCCTAGCAGATTCATGTTATTTTGATATTAGGACAAGTTAGACTCAATACAGCATTCTAACGTAATTCCTTTATTATTTACTGAATGTACTAAATGTAGAAGAGTGGAAAACAGCAAAACAGGCGAGATGCTGCAGCACTCTGGGCACTCCTGTCAGGTACTGCGCGCGTGCACAAATAAAGGGGCGAAATCAGATGGAGGGAGGGTGGGACCAACAGCGTTTTGGGAGACGCTGCGATTCAAACTCCGGACAGCAGCTTTCAGTGTCCAAAAATGTGACATTTTGACCCTGCGCCAGGGGACACAGGAAGGTCATAGAGACACCAAACCACCACAGTTCAGCTCCAAATATAGCCTAGTATAACATACTAAAAGATCAGCCCCAGGGTCCCAGTAGAAAAATCTGACCAAATTTTCATGTTGGAAAATCAGGTCTTGTCAGACTGTTAAACCCTGAGAGCCTTCTTCCAGTGGAATTAGACCCTCACCCTCATTTTTTACCCGAACGGGACGGAATCTTAACCACAAGTACTCGGGCCCCTGGTGAGTCGGTATATACAATTTCAGCCTCCTAGGTCAACAGGGTGCCAGATGGTACCATGTTGAAGTTTGGAGAATGGAGAACACACCTACTCAGTCAAATGTTCGGTACCATCTGGCCCAGGGTCAAATTTCGTAATTTCAATCGATGAGGTGAGCAATGCACCTGCATTGCTCACCTCACTTGTTAAGCCGCTGGGTATAACCCTGAACCTTCAGGGTTATACCCAGCGGCTTAACAAGTGAGATGGTCCCTGAGGCCAAAGACTACTTGAAGTGACTGCTGAACAAGGCACTTTTATTTTTCTATAATATCAAAGCGATTAGTCACTATTGGGGACTAGTGGCTCCATGTCCTTTACTACTGAGTAGCACATGCTCCTGTTTTCTTTTGTCAGATTTTTTCCATATAATACAGTTACACAGTTTGCCCTAGGGTTAAGGTTAAAATAGAATTTAGGAAAATCTAACCAACACTACCTGTTTTTCTGCCATAGTTAATATTGTAGCCTGCAGTATCTTGTCTAGCATCTGTATTAGTGTGGCAGGAGAACTTGGCATCTTCTCCACTTGACTATGTGTTCCTGATATACAGTGCGTGTAGAGAAATATTCATCTCTGCTTGTGATTGGGTCGCTGTGGAGGCCATCTGAATACAATCAACTCACTAACATGTTCAAGAAACCAGACAGAGATGATATTAGCTGTGTGGCATGCAGTGTTATCCTGCTGGAGGCAGTCATTACGCTGAGGCCATAAAGGGATGAGCAGCGATACTCAGGGAGGCTGTGGTGTTTAAATGGTTCTCAGTTGGTGCTAAAGGACCCAGAATGGGCCTCACACCATTACACCACCATCCTGGGCAAGATGGACGAGGCAAGAAGGAGCCATTCATGTTTTGCATCAAATTTTGAACCAAGTAGTGGGGCGGCATGGCTCAGTGGGTAGAGTGACCGTCTTGTAACTGGAAGGTTGCCGGTTCGATCCTCGGCCCGTTGAGCTCATGTCGAGGTGTCTCTGAGCAAGACACCGAATTCCTGGTGGGTCGCGGTTAGCGCCTTGCATGGCAGCTTCCGCCATCATTGTGTGAATGGGTGAATATGACGTATCATGTAAAGCGCTTTGGATGAAAGCGCTATATAAATACAACCATTTAGTATCTCAAAAAGACTCATCAGTTTCCTGTTCTTAGCTGAGAGGAGTGGCAGTTGGTGTGGTCTTCTGCTTTAGTGCTCAATGTGTTGCATGTTCAGAAATGCTGATCTGCATGTTAAAGTTCCCTCTGTATGTGGAATCTAGTTGTGCCATTCTTCTCTGACCGCTACCAACAACAGATACGACTGCCATTCACTGGATTTCTCTGCGTTTACAGACCATTCTCTGTAAACCAAAGATGGGTTTCCTTGAAAATAACAGCAGATCTGCAGGTGATGACTTTTAAATGAAATCACTTTTAAATGAAATCACCTTTCCTGTCCATTCTGATGCTGGGTTTAAACTTCATCCATGGGCTCTCTGTCTCATGGTTGGCTGATAAGCACTTAACAGGTGAAGCTAATGCAGTGAGAGTGTGACCCAGTGCTGGGTTAACCTGGCAATAGCCAGATTAATAATTGTGTAGTACTTGATAGTACTCCACAATATCAATCTGGGACCACTCCATGTAAATCCGTTCGGAGGAAAGAGGCACGGATTGGACAATGCAACAGTATGTCCTGCCTCTGACAGGTTTGTTTTTAGCCAATCGCGGGATCTTCACAACGAGCGGAGCCAATTGGTAGATTAAACTCTTACCAAAACCCGTAGGTAAAAAAGCACAAACATCTTTACCATCCAGAAATGCGCAAAGCGCCTCTCGTTGTTCTTCCTTCAAAGAAGCGATAGGAGATTCAGCTAAAACTGACTTAATAGCAGCATCTACACGATTGTTGTCCTCCGTTGCCATGTTTGTTTTGATCTACTGGCGCTTGGTGTCGTCTTCACACCCGGATATCCCGCCCCACACACGAATACTGCTGCGTGATTGGCCCGTGCCAACTTGGCTCTGTACGAACAGTGAATGCGGGAGCGGAGCAAGATGGTTTCTTGAGAGATTTGTGAACTCACAAATATCACGAGAAATCAACTTGCTGGCAAGGTTAGTGCTGGGTAGCAGTGGGCCTGGAGTCACTTCTGAGTGCCTCCATCTGGAAGGTGTTGTTGTGGGACCAAATAACTGGTCTGACCAACCTGCGTCCATTAACTATTCTATGAGTTCTATTCCTGTATTTTGATGACAACTGTTATTAAAATCACCTTTTTTCTATCTTTCTTTCTAGAAAAATCAGACAAGATGGAGAAAAGTGAGAAGAAGGATGAGAAACATGAGGACAGTGTGAAGAGGGTGGACCTGTTCGACCCTCTGGATAAACCTGAGCAGAAGAGTGTGAAGGTTGAATATGTCAGCAGTGAGATTCCAGACAAGTTGGAGAAGGATGTGGAAAAAGAGAAGGAGAAACAGAAGGATAAGGAGACAGAAAAGGCTAAAGAGCAGAAAGGGGTAGATAAAATAAAGGAGACAGAGAAGCAGGTAGAAAAGGTGGATGGCAAAAAGAAGGAAGCAGAAAAGATGAAAGAGAAGGAGACAGAGAAAGTGGAATCAGTGCAGCAGAAGGAAGACAAAGAGGTTAAAATGCACAAGGCAGAAGAATCTCCAGACAAACCAGATACGACAAATAAAATGGACAAGACAGATAAAGTCGAGAAAACAGAGCTGACAGACAAAGTAGAGAAAGTGGAGAAAGCAGAGAATGTGGAAAAGATGGACAAAACTGAGACGCCCAAATCTGAAGCAAAAGTGGAGAACAAAGCCCCTGAGAAGATGGAGAAATCAGAGATGAAGGATGACAAAGAGCAGCACATCAACAAAGCTGAGAAGACCCCAGAGCCACAGCCGACACCCGTCAAGCTCGATACCGGTTCTGAGAAGTTGGAGAAGGATGACACAGAGACGAAGTCGACAGCTGAGCTGCAGGACACCAAGAAAGAACAGGCCGACACCGACAAAGCCAAGAAGATGGAGAAAGAGGAAGAGGCTGGGAAGCCATCTGAGAAGCCTGCAGTAAAACCAGCGCAGAAGAATGAAAAGGACGAGAAGCAGGATAAAGTGCAGGTGGAAATAAAGACTGTCGAGAAGAAAGATGACAAGAAGGACAAGGCAACAAAAGCAGATGGAGGAGAGAAGGCCAAGAAACCTGCAAAACCTGCAACTAATGGAAGCAGCTCCACACCAAGCAAAGACCTGGCTGACAAGAAAACCAAGGTAAGACTAATTAGAAGGATGAGATTTTTCTGCTCACTAACCTGCTGTTCTGTTAGATGAACTAAAAACAGACGTGGCTCCAGAGCTTCTGTGTTGGTGTCACATGTTTGTTGGTACATTAAGCTGATCTCAGTGGTTTAATAGAAGGTATTACAGCTTAGACCAACTTTAATATCAAGGTGGGATAAAGGTTTCAGTTTTCTTTAAGGGCAAGCTGTGTATTTTAATGTTTAGAAGATACTCTGCCCCAGACACGGATTTGCGTGAGCTTCCTTAGATTGTCCAAATTCAACACCTCACACAACGTTTCTCCCAGTATGCTAAACCTTTATCAGGGGAGTATCTGCCTTTGTCTTTACAAATGTAAATTCCAGTGGTGGGCAAGTTATTTGATTTTTTTTTCATGTGACTTGTAGAGAAAGAAATATAACTTTGCTCATGAGGTACCTTTTGATATACAGGCTCTGGAATGACTGCAGCCCAAATCAGCTTAAACAAATACTGCACAGAACAGACAACCTAACCAGCAACTACTGGGTTTTCTACAAGTCAGTAATAGTGCTTGAAGAACCCAGGAAGTCCTTTTAAAACACAGATTCAGAATCTTACAGAAGAACTTCTCTTCCCCTATGGATGTAGCTTATAATCTTCACTAAAGGAGAACCTGCTTCCTTTGGGTTTTTTATGTTAATCAACATACAGGCATGGCATCTGCATAGAACATACAATAAATGATTCAGCCAAATACCATAAAGCAACAGTCTTGTTTCCAACACACTTAGAATTTGAAAAAGCTTCCCTTGTTTCACAAAATAGTTTTTTGGCTTTTTCAAATGCTTATTACCATATCAAAGATGTTCACCATGCATGCTGCTAATGCTTCTGGCACTGCTTGGGTAAGGCTTACATTATTTGGACGCTACAGCTAACAGCTCCCCCTAGCTGTCAACAGACCCAATTCTAGCTGTTATTTTTACTTATTACTTGCTGCTTGTGCTCCTGGACCCTGCTGCAGTTATCATCCATTTCCTTATTTTTATTTTCCCCTTTTGTTTTGCTTCCCTTCCATCCATCCTGTGTGTGTTGGTCTGGTGTCGCAGCCTGTTGCCAGGGCAGCCAAACCGAGCACCACTGCCAAAACGCGTCCAAGCACGGCGACTGCTGGTGGTTCAGCGGCAGCAACCACTAAACGCCCCACGTCTTCCTCCACCCTCACCTCAGACAAAAAAACAGCCACAGCCAAGGCTCCATCCACTGCTGCTGCTGGGCCTAAGCAGCCCTCCACCACCTCCACCAGCCGCCTCTCATCCTCCACCACCACCGCTACACGTGACGTTAAGCCCAAGGTAAGTGTCAGAGGCAGCTGAATGCTCAGTTCTACAGAGCAGCACACCTGAATCCATGGATGGTTTCACTCTCATGATGCTTCCTAAAACCTCTCAAACACAACAGATCAGAAGGTCAGATTAAATGACATCAGACTGCAGGGCCACCATAAAGAGGACAGCTGGTGAGTTTGAATCAAAACTAAAATGTCTAACTTCTTGTGTCTTTTATTAGAGGGGCTAAAAGCATGATTTAGACATGGAGTGATCACAAACAGCTGGCTCCCCTTTGGTCTCATGAGCAGACTCGCAGTGATGGATTAAACAATCTGAGTAGTCAGAGCTTACAGCTTTAGGTAGGTCCAGGCTGGAGATGCAAGCAACCAGAAGCTGTTCTCCTCTAGAAGGGAAACACACTGAAGAAGACAGAAACCAGCAGCTGGCTTTAGTATGAATGAACAGTAGTGTCTAACACGGGTTGTTTTTGAACATGAATGTGCAGCGGTCAGCTCACCTGTCAACAAGTAGGATGTTCAATTTATATCTGCTTTTCTTTGTGTCCATGTTGGCTTCAGAAATCTAATTAGAAATACTTTTTCACAGTGAAATGTCTGATATCCACATTTTCAAGATTTTTGGGAAATTTTGTGAACATTTTTTGGAGGAAAGAAAGGAATGCTAAAAAAATGTTTCTTAAGAACATTGACAAAAAAAATCAACCAAAATCCAATGAAATTTGCTGTATTTTGCTCGATTTTTTTGTGAATGCTTTTAAAGAAAATATTCGAGATTTTACTGATTTACACACGTGGACAAAATTGTTGGTACCCCTCAGTTAAAGAAGGAAAAACCCACAATTCTCACTGAAATCACTTGAAACTCACAAAAGTAACAATAAAAAAAATTTATTGAAAATTAAATAATCAAAATCAGCCATCACTTTTGAATTGTTGATTAACATAATTATTTTAAAAAACAAACTAATGAAATAGGGCTGGACAAAAATGATGGTACCCATAACTTAATATTTTGTTGCACAACCTTTTGAGGCAATCACTGCAATTAAACGATTTCTGTATTTGTCAATGAGCGTTCTGCAGCTGTCAACAGGTATTTTGGCCCACTCCTCATGAGCAAACAGCTCCAGTTGTCTCAGGTTTGATGGGTGTCTTCTCCAAATGGCATGTTTCAGCTCCTTCCACATATGTTCAATGGGATTCAGATCTGGGCTCATAGAAGGCCACTTTAGAATAGTCCAACGCTTTTCTCTCAGCCATTCTTGGGTGTTTTTGGCTGTGTGTTTTGGATCGTTGTCCTGTTGGAAGACCCATGACCTGCGACTGAGACCAAGCTTTCTGACACTAGGCAGCACATTTCTCTCCAGAATGCCTTGATAGTCTTCAGATTTCATCGTACCTTGCACACTTTCAAGACACCCTGTGCCAGATGCAGCAAAGCAGCCCCAAAACATTACTGAGCCTCCTCCATGTTTCACCGTAGGGACAGTGTTCTTTTCTTCGTATGCTTGGTTTTTGAGTCTATGAACATAGAGTTGATGTGCCTTACCAAAAAGCTCCAGTTTGGTCTCATCTGTCCAAAGGACATTCTCCCAGAAGCTTTGTGGCTTGTCAACATGCATTTTTGCAAATTCCAGTCTGGCTTTTTTATGAGTTTTTTTCAGCAGTGGTGTCCTCCTTGGTCGTCTCCCATGAAGTCCACTTTGGCTCAAACAACGACGAATGGTGCGATCTGACACCGATGTACCTTGGCCTTGGAGTTCACCTTTAATTTCTTTGGAGGTTGCTCTGGGCTCTTTGGATACAATTCCAACGATCCGTCTCTTCAATTTGTCATCAATTTTCCTCTTGCGGCCACGTCCAGGGAGGTTGGCTACTGTCCCGTGGGTCTTGAACTTCTGAATAATATGAGCCACTGTTGTCACAGGAACTTCAAGCTGTTTAGAGATGGTCTTATAGCCTTTACCTTTAAGATGTTTGTCTGTCATTTTTTTTCGGATGTCCTGGGACAATTCTCTCCTTCGCTTTCTGTTGTCCATGTTCAGTGTGGTACACACCTTTTCACCAAATAGCAGGGTGACTACTTGTCTCCCTTTAAATAGGCAGACTGACTGATTATGAGTTTGGAAACACCTGTGATGTCAATTAAATGACACACCTGAGTTAATCATGTCACTCTGGTCAAATAGTTTTCAATCTTTTATAGAGGTACCATCATTTTTGTCCAGGCCTGTTTCATTAGTTTGTTTTTTTAAATAATTATGTTAATCAACAATTCAAAAGTAATGGCTGTTTTTGATTATTTAATTTTCAATAAATTTTTATTTATTGTTACTTTTGTGAGTTTCAAGTGATTTCAGTGAGAATTGTGGGTTTTTCCTTCTTTAACTGAGGGGTACCAACAATTTTGTCCACGTGTGTATGTATAATCACTTTAGATATTTTTAGGATTTTTTGGGAAGATTTTTACTCAATTTTTTTGAAAATATTTGCAAGAATTTCCTTGCCAAATTTGGGGGATTTCTTTTTAAATAATAATTTTTAATGGAAACTTTTAAAGAATTATTGGACTTTTCTTCCTGAAGGTTTTGCAAATTTTCAAAAATTTTGGGATTTTTTTTACTGAATTTTTGGAATTTTTTTTCAGACAAGAAGACAATATTTTTCACACTTCACACTCGGCTGCAAACCGCACCAGTGCGTGCTGAAGGTCATGATGTGAAGAAGCCAACAGAACCACATCATCTGCAAAAAGCAGAGATGCGATCCTGAGGTCCCCAAACCAGACACCTTCCTCACTCCGGCTCCGCCTCAAGATCCTGTCCATGAACACCACGAACAGGATCGGAGACAAGGGACAGCCCTGGCGGAGTCCAACACCCACCGGAAACGAGTTTGACTTTGTGCCGAGCATACGGACACAGCTCTCACTTTGGTTACACAGGGACCGAATGGCTCTTATCAACGAGCCCAGTGCCCCATACTCCCGCAGTGCCTCACAAAGAAACCCTCGGGGGACACGGTCGTAGGCCTTCTCCAGATCTACAAAACACATGTAGACTGGTAGGTCGAACTCCCATGACCCCCTCAGCAGCTCCGCAAGAGTAAAGAGCTGGTCCACTGTTCCGTGACCGGGACGGAATTTGCATTGCTCCTCCTGAATCCCAGGTTCGACAATCAGTTGGAGCCTCCTTTCCAGCACCCTAGAGTAGCCTTTCCCGGGGAGGCTGAGAAGTGTGATACCCCTGTAGTTGGCGCACACTCTCCGGTCCCCCTTTTTGAAAATGGGGACCACCACCCCAGTCTGCCACTCTGCAAGTACCGTACCCAATGTCCATGCGACATTGTATAGACATGTCACCCAAGACAGTCCAACAATGTCCAGAGCCTTCAGCATCTCAGGGTGACTCTCATCCACACCTGGTGCCTTGCCACCAAGGAGCTTCTTAACTACCTCGGCGACCTCTGCCACAGATATGGACGAAGATCCCCCCAAGTCTTCAGGCTCTGCCTCCCTCACAGAGGACGTGTTTGTCGGGTTCAGGAGTTCCTCAAAGATCTCCTTCCACCACCCGACAATATCCTCAGTACGGGTCAACAGTTCTCTGCCCCGACTGTACACAGCCTGAGCAAATCCCTGCCTTCCCTTCCTGAGGCGCCGGATGGTTTGCCAGAACTTCCTTGAAGCCAACCGAAAGTCCAGATAATCAGTTGTGCTTTTCAAGCAAACTTCAATCTGAAACATATCAGCAACATATATTGTTTCTTACAACCTGTCACACCAAGCTAGATAAACTGCACTACTGCAGCAGATATATTATTGAAGTGTGCTTACGGGACGTGTCTGCATACACTACTCACAAAAAGTTACTCAACTTTCAAGTGAAATTTATGGAAATTGTAAAAATTAATACTATGGTGATATTAAATCATGAAAGTAGGGCATTTAAGTAGAAACATGCAATAGTGATTTCCTCATCTCAAAAAATGTATTAAAACAAAAGATAACAGCAGTGAAGGGTATATCACAATAAAAATGTCTCATGACAGTTTGGACAGAACAACAGCCTTCAGCTGAAATCCAGTACAGTTGTGTCCCACCAGTAGCGTGATGACGGATGTTCCCAGACAACAGCTGACCTCTGTCTCGTAATTAAGATCATCTATAAAGGTAAATATAGATACTATCATCAATTTATTGCGGTTGTTTAACCGCTATGTAATGGATGCAAACGTATTTGAGGCAAAGTAGCTAAGCTAAGCTAACGCTAACACGTTCAGTGTTAAGAATCAGAACATCTCTGACAGTTACCTGTCTTCTCAAACATAATCACATTTACTCGTAACTACGATAAGTAGCTACTTATAGAGATAAGTAGCTACTTATAGAGATAAGTAGCTACTAACAGCCAGATTATTTGTGTCTGGGTCGCATTGCAGGCTGGAAAACTCAGGAACAGCACCTCCATGTTTACGCTGCGCCACCTTCGCGAAACGGGTACGCATGCAGTGACGTACTGACGTCTTGCGGTGATACAACGATGCTGCCGCAACTCGGCTCATAGCCAGTGGAAAAGCAAACGGGATTTTCGGCAGCACGAGACTTGAACGAGACCCGCACCAGCCGTCACCTTGAACCAATGGTTCTCATCCGGTTCCCTTGGTGGAAATGAGGCTTAGGTGCACTCTTACGAGCCCCCCCCCCAGACCTGGCTCCAGGGAGAGGCCCCGGTTTCCCTAGTCCGGGCGAGGTAGCGGCTTTCGTCTTCTGTGCTGTCATCAGGGTTTTCAGAATCGCTCTTTGCCTGGTCCCTCCTCTTGGACCAATTTGCCTTGGGAGACCCTACCAGGGGCTATATTGCCCCAGACAACATAGCTCCCAGGATCACAGGGACACTCAAACCCCTCACATGCAGCATGTGTTTTGCAGATAATGAAGTTTTGTGTTTGTAAATCAATAGAATTTTACTATGGCTTTAGGCATACAAGTAGAAATCTGTGAATTAAATCTGTACATTTTGTTCCCCTCTAAAGACTCACCAGCCTTCTGTCCCCCTCTGTCTGAGGCCCCTTTAAATGCAGCCGGGTTGACACAATAACCACTGAATTAGC
Source organism: Acanthochromis polyacanthus (assembly GCF_021347895.1). NCBI lineage: Eukaryota > Metazoa > Chordata > Actinopteri > Pomacentridae > Acanthochromis > Acanthochromis polyacanthus. Next base: position 6,826,605 of record NC_067132.1, on the reverse strand, counting down.
AGCTTTATTTAGTTCATCAGTGCCCAGGGCAGCAGGGTGACTCAGTTCAGCGTGGCCGATCTGTTTCAGGCTCAGCTGTATGTGGAGCGTGGCATCATGCGAGGGATTACGGTGGGAAGCGTGCTGCTGAATGAAATGTGCAATTGTTGCGTAGGCCCTTTGATTCAATCTGCATCTTACACGCAACATTTTTGACCTGAATTCAAGTGTGAAGTCAGTGAGCAGATGGCAGCAGCCACACACACTGAAGTTGTGTTATGATCCACTTTAAGGCTGCTCTGTGTTTTGTTTCATTTCTGCTGCTGTTTACCTACATCCACCAGTCTTTTCTTTCTCTTCCCAGCTGAAATCTCCCTCTTTCTAAATGTGTCTCTTCACAGGCGACCATAGAGAAGCGGCCCCTGGTGCCAAAGGCCGCCTCAAGTCTACCCGGCTCCACCACTGCCACCAAAAATGGAACCACCGCAGCCAGTAGAACCAGTACATCAGTGCGTACAACCACGTCTACTCGCACCACCACCACTGCTGCAGCCAGAAGGCCTCTGGGTATGGAGCTGTTTTTTTCATTGTATTTATTTCTAGATGAATCACAGGAGTAATGTTCCAGATCACTGAGTATTTTGTAATGCGTTCATTTACACGATGACATTCTGTGTTTCTGTGTTTCAGCCTCGAAGACCGACAGCAAACCCGGAGAGGAGAAGAAGCCCAGCACTCTGAAGACATCTACAGGTATCACACTGCTGCAGGATCTTTGCTTGTTCAATAATGTTTTTTTTGTCCTTATCAGGCTGAGCATTAGAAATCTACTGAGCTCTCTGACAAGCAGTTAGAAAAACAGTGACTGTCTGTTTGCTGTTCTGAGAACACCTTCCATATTCCAGCCAGACTAAACATGTTTTTATAGTAAACACAGCGGAAATGGGAAGATTTTTACCTCCACTTTCATGGATTTGTTTTGTAGAATGTAAAGTTTGATAAATATTAGGAAATACTGAAGGTCACCTTGCCTAAAATTACAAAAGATGTATTAGAAAAGGATTTGTTTTTTGCAGTTTGATTTTAATTTCTTTAAGATAACTTTTCAAATTTGTTCGATAGGTTTTGGGTTAAAAGGGTTAATGCAGTTAATGGAAAATAAAATCTGTGACAATAAGGCTAAAAAATAAGTTTCAACTTCCATCCATCTGTCCATCCATGATCGACACAGCTGAATCCTCATGTGGGTCATGGGGGACCAGAGCCTGTCCCAGCTGACTGAGGGTGAAGGTGTGAAAACCCACACATGTACAGGGAGGACATGGTAACTCTATGCCGAAAGATCCTGGGAGGGCCGGGATGTGAACCAGCGATCTTCTAGCTGTGAGGATAGCTAGAAGATCATTTGTTCATTTACAGTGTAATTATTACAACTTGATATTACAGTTTTCTCTCCAGCGATCATTTGGACAAAGGAAGCTGGTAAAAAGGTATTACAACATGATCCTGTGGTCAGGACCAGTCAGTAAAAATGAAATATTAAAGTAATGCCCAGTCCAGTTTGAATACAGTCAAGATTTTCAATTTGTATTCACATAGTCATGGATATAATCAGTACTAGTACTAGTATAGCACTAGCACTAGTACTAGTATTGTGTACATGCTTACCCTCCTTCTTTGTCCATCTGCTCTGCATATATTTCTGTTCTCTTTCTTCTTCTCTCCTCCTCTCCTGTAATCCTTTCCTAACTTCTTATACCTCCTCTCTCTCTTCCTACCCAGTTCCAGCTTTACTCCTCCTGTTGACAGATTAGTTTACATTTTGGCATGAGAAGAGCTGTCAGCAGCAGAGTGACACTGCAACACACACTGTCCAACCGTGACAATGCTGGGCAGAGTGGGGCTTTCTAGCTGAAAGGCTCTGGAGAGTTAGAAACCTCCACGGCAGCAGCCTGTGGATTACTGTCCCTTACTGTTGACAGGAGTTAGCGGCTCTTGCTGATGCAGCCTGAGGTTGTTTAATCTGCTAGGGTTCACACAGAAAGTCAAATTAGTCTTGAGAAACATGGAGGCGAGGAGGGATTTCCTCAATTAAACATGTCTTAACAGAAGCCGGAGATGCTTGAAAAAGCTCTGAGAGAGGATTGACAGCAGGACGGTGGTTCAGCACGCCTCAGCACTGGAAAGAAAGAGCTGACTGAGAGAATAGCAGAATGTGAAATGACAGATTGGAAATGTTGCTCTGACTCAGTGCAGTGGGCCTTAGGAAGTAAAGGATGCTAAAACCTCTTCACTGATGCACAGAGGAGATTTAAATATATGCATTCGCTGCACTTCAAGTGAATAGTTTGATCTCCAGTGGGCCGGACCAGTAAAATCACAGCATAACAACCTATAAATAACCACAACTCTGCATGTTTCCTTTGTTTTAGTACAAAAATGTTCACAGGAACACAGCATTTAGCCACAGCTATCTGAAACTGAAGGATATAGGATTTTAGTTTATGATCAAATTGATAAAAAAAAGACAAAAAAACAAGACAAAATATGACAAAAATGCGACAAAAACAATGGACAAATGATACAAGCGAGACAAAAAAGACACAAAACGCCAAAAATGAGACAAAAAACAATGAATAAAGCGAAACACAAAATGCCAAAAACTGTAATAACAAGCAGGTCAAAAAATAAACCCGAAACGACAAAAACAAGAAACAGTACGACAAAGACATGAGACAAACGAAAAATAAGATAATAAAAATAAAAATAAGACAAAAAACAAGACTAAAAAAAGCAATAAAATCAAGACACAATATTACAAAATGACAAAAGAACAATGAACAATCTACTATTTTACTTTATGATCAAAGCAACTTGTCATGGTGTAGATATTATTTTAAATTTATAGTTTTACTAATTTACAATCTGCAGTTAATGTCTTCTCTGGAATTTTTACACGTTGAGGGCCGGATCGGACCCTCTGGAGGACCGCTTTTGGCCCGCAGGCTGCATGTTTGACACCCCTGATTTAAACGGTGATGGTAATGTTATTCCCTCAGTTACCTGTAAAAATACCACAGACTTGTTGGTGTATTTTTCAAAATTTGTCAAAGACTGGTGAGAGTTCAGGCATAAACAGCATGAACAGGAGCTGTAGTCCAACACAGCGGTCGTGGATTCGAGTCCGACCCACAGCTCATTGCCCCACTCTTCTCCATGTGTTTCCTTGTCTCTGTCCTGTATTTAAAAAAGGCCCAAAAAAACTTCAGAAAATGAGTTCAACATTACAATATGAAGAGGCCTTTTTGTTTTTTTGTCTTTGACCTGCTTTATCACACTGTTTCACTCCAATGTCTTTCTGGTGTTTGTTTTCACGCTCTTTCTTTGTTTATCTCTCTGGGATGTCATCATCAGACAGTGTTGTTACTTTTTGTGCATGTGAAAGTGACAGTTTATTACTAATTTTAGTTCTAAGTAAGTCCAGTTCACGTTACATTTTTATAAGCATGATCCTAAAAAGGCCCTGAAGTGCATTAAAAACCTCTAACTGCCCCCGGCCCCGATCGCTGCCCCCTCCCTCCATTTCTTTCTCCCTCATGGACCTTACAGACAGATTTGGATAAGACAATGACTTGAACAATATTGGCCATCTCTCTCTCTTACAATGTTTTTTTCTTTTTTAAGCATTTGGGAGTTATAAACACTGTATTGTGGAGACGATTTATTTATGTTTCCTTTCAGCTGCACGTTTGGTTATTTATTCTTTCACATATTGATTATTTCCAAATCTCCTCTGTTGATGCATTTAATACCCTATTTTTTAAGTAATGTATGTCTGTAAGACATTTAAGTTGAATGGGAACCATGTTCAAGGGTATGTCAATTTGCAGTTTGTTCTTCAATGTTAAAAATGTTCTAGTATTGATGTAAGGGTTCACATTACTGTAATTTCTGTTGAGTGGCCTGAAACTTTTGATTTCTTGAGTTAGTTATCAGAAAGTGGATTTATCAGGAGGGTTTGATGGTATTTCACCTCTATGTTCTATGTTCTATACTTTATATTCCAGTTGAACAAATAAGTGGCTTTGTACATTTTTTCTCATGGAAAACAAAATAAAATAAAATAATTGGTCACAAAAAAAGTTTTTATAAGCATTCAGGGAGTTTAGAAGTATTTGGATAATTTTTAAGGATCACTTCACGATCTGTGTTTCAACAGTAGGCAGCAGTCCCCATTTCACTTCACAAAGTCAAAGTTAAGTGAACAACTAAATTTAGCTTTGTTTTACTTGCTAATTTGCTGTTTACACACCAGCAAAGGTTATTGATTCTACGTCTACTTCTTCTACATGATGCTTCTTGGTTAATTTGAATAAGTGGCTGGTTTCTGCATTGTAACATCCTGAGTATTTACTATTTTCTGACATCACTCTCTATACACAGGAGCAGTATCACACTAGCAGTTTTCATACCAACCTGTTAGTTAAACTTAATTTCTTCTCTTCATTTTCCACCATGCCCGCTGTTTTTTTCTCTGTATTGTACTCATGAATAAGAGCCTGAAAGATTTATTTTTGCTCAAGCTGAAACCTTTTTAATTTGAATTGTTTTGCTTTCAGTTTTTGCATCTTTGCATTGACTTTCCAGCAGTCATGTCAGCTGTAATATTCTGAATCTGCCTGAAAATGTAACTTTCATTATTTGAATTATCTGAAATACACTTCTCACATGAGTAAATTTATACCAGTCTGTGCATGAGGATGATTAGCTTAGTTTTTCTTAGCATGAAGAGACAGTACAAAACTTTGTCCTTCAGAAGCAAGAATATGAAAATGAAAAGTTGTGGTTTCACATTGATTCACTGTAACCTTCCCGTAGCAGGTACACATGTGTTTCTTACTGAGCTTCAGATGTATTTATCACTGAAATTTTAGCCCCTTCTTCCAAGCAAAATGATATTTTCTTTTTGTATTTAACTGGTCATCTATGCAAGAAGAGAGCTGGTCAGAAGCAAAGTGAAAGAACTCTATACATGTCCAGTTTCCTGAAGGGAGGTAATCAAACGATAAAACTCTGACTAGACTTCTCTCCCTCCAGCTGACTCCACCAAGCCCAAGACCACCACCACCACCCGCAGCGCCGTTTCCACCACTACCGCCTCTCGCACTCGACCCACAGCATCCAAACCAGCCACACCGTCCTCCACCACAGTAGCAGAGAAGAAGCCCTTGGTGCCCCGCGCCCCTCGGACCACTTCTTCTACCACAGCTACCACCACAAACACCACCTCCAGGCCTCGCCCCAGCACAGCACCGACCCCTGACATCCGCAATGCCCGCTCTAAGATCGGCTCTACGGACAACATGAAGCACCAGCCTGGAGGAGGGAAGGTAGGTCCTCCATCTGCATATTTAACTCCTCTGGCATGTCTTGTCTGACTCTGAAGGACTCTGATCTAACAAAACGTCTACCATGGCTGCAGGTTCTCTAATTGAACATGCTGCACTCGCTTCTGGTGGTTCCCTGTAGTTCTTCTTCACACTATTTCTCCTCAACTTCTTGATGGAATAACCTCTGCACCTTAGTGCACCTGTTAGCATAAATCACACCTTTGCACATTCACGCTACTCTTGATACAGTCTCTGTTTGTTTTCTCTTTCACCGTCTTTGGCTCTGTTGCTTGGTTTTCAGTCAAAGCTTTCATTATTTTTCCATCTCTTCCTCTGGGTGTTCATCTATTATCATCACACTCCTTTCCCAAACACAGAGCCAATTTTGTTCTTGCTTTTGTAGTTTTGCCTGTTGTTTTCTGAATTCTAACAACATTGAACTCACCAAAATAGCTTCCAAGACTTGAGATCAGGTGGACATCGCTACAAAGAAGTCCAACATTCAGCTGACAGATAGACAGCACTTTATTTATGCGAGAACTATACCAGAAATATCCTTTTATAAGGATGGATCAGATCAAGTTGACTAACCTGGTGATTTAAGACCACTGGGCTGCTCGTGCTTCCTACTCTGTTGCCATGTTAACTGGTTAGATAGTTCTAGTTCAGGGGTCAGCAACCCGCGGCTTCGGAGCCGCATGTGACTCTTTTATCCCTCTGTAGCGGCTCCCTGTAGCTTTGGAAAATAAATAATCAGTAGGCTATTTAATTAAAATTTCTTTTATTTTAGATTGCTAATTTTTAAATTTTAATTCTAAATTTGAAGATTATGGTGATCTTGTAACATCAAAATAAAACGTCTTAATTTTTTGTCTGTCAAAATATGCGTCCCAGCCGTCAGTCTCCGACACTCGCCGGCCTGCGTGTATTCATTTGGAGTCCTGTTGATCTTCGGATCCCAGTGTTTGCTCTACATTCATTTAGCAGTGTCGGGCCACCATTCCTAAATCATAGCCGTCGCTCCTTCAAATTTCTTTCTGTTTTTATTGTCGCAAATACACCACCACCGCACGTCTCCACCTTCACAGCAGAGTCCTGCATTGTGTCGGGTACTCGTGTGTACTAAGGTAAACTATGGATAATTGTCTTTCTCAGTATCTACTCTTTGATATGTCAGGTTAATATGACGTTACTCGCGAGAGCACAGCTCGATGTCACGTCCAGCATCCAGGCAGCAGGTCAGAGAGTCAGAGGAGTGTCGTCTTGCAAAATAGGGCAGCGACTTACCGGAGAAAAGTTATTAGCTTAAGATAAATAGATAAATAGATTTTACAAGTTAACCCTTTATGCTTCAGTGCGTCGTAGGTGTACCGCCGGCGGTACACCTACTAATTTGCATAGGAATTTCAAGAATGTCCGACGGCTGCAAACCCGATTATACAAACACTATACGCCGATGGAAAGCTTAGATTCTCATGAATCCGCCGGTATAAACCACTTTCAGATGCGATTACCACAGCGGGTGAGAAAAACACATTTGTCCGACAAAAACAAATATTCATCCATCCATTCTCTATACACGGCTTCAACGCACACAGCGCGACTCACATTTCCGGGTTCATTATTACACACAGAAAAAAAGATTCCACAAAAAACGGCCATAATCCAACCTTTTACATCCAGACGACACAAGCCACTAAACTATTTTGTCCAAAACATGTCCTGAAGTCGGTATAAAATCCACGAATCGGTCGTTTTCAAGGAAATGCACCTCGCCATGTGCGTCCAATATTCCCTGTATTTTTCGTCATTTTTTTAATTTAAAAATAGAATATTAGCGATTTTTTGTACTGAAAACGGCTGGAATTGACTGAAGCTTAAAGGGTTAAAGTAGTTAAGTTTGAAGTGTTCATTTCCGAAACATTGTTATTCATTACCGTTACATTTTTTTTCATTACCGTAATGTACATTTTTTGATGAATTTTTACAGTTACATTAATTAATTATTCATAACTTCTAATCTTTTAATTAAATGTGAAAAAGCCTTTTCACTATTGTGTTATTGTTTTTTCAGTGCAATGTTTATATACAAAAACACAATGAAAATCGATGTAAAAAATTGTTTCCATGTTACGGAGATGAAATAAATGTACAAAAATAATATGATTTGTTAGTAATAGATATTTTTTGTGGTACCCACTACCCTTGATCACAAGAAAGTCTTTGTTGTCAAAAAAGGCAAAAAAAAGTTTTGTTCTTTCATATTTCGTAATTAAAAACATGTTACGGTAATGAATTTATTTCCTCAAAGTCTCAAGAAAAACGTCTGAAAATACCTAAAAAATGTGAATATAGTTTCTAATTTCAAACTGAATAATGACATGAGATCCTATTTTATAAAAAGAGGTGGAAAAATTGTGTAATTAATGTTTTTTCAATTTTGCTAAAAGTTGTACCATGTTCGTGAGAATCACCCCCTTCCCCTTTACAGTCCCATCCATTTCAGATAAAAGCATAAAAAGGTTTCATCATTTCCTGCAACCAAAACAAAAAGAAACTCCAGACAAATAAGACTCCAATCTTATTTTAAGCAGAAATTTCAGTCTAAATCAAATTTTGTTTGAGAAAACTCCAAGGATTTTAATTTTTACTGTAAAGTTATGTTGGCTAAAGTGTCAGTTCCTGATCTCTTAGATGGCAAATAACGATAGATCAACCCCTGCTACAGATTTAGTTCATAATCCATAGTAGACATGGTGCTATAGTGGCGTAAGTTCGTCAACTAATTTGCAGTATTGCAAACAGTCAAATCCCCTGACAGTGTTTTAAGGACCCTGCAATGCTTGGCAGTTGGACTTCTTTTTAGGGATATCACTGCAATTCCTTCTCTATCATACTAATCCCCTCCATACAAAGCCCTGTTTACTCTTCGGCCTCCTCTCCTGTGTTGTTCTGAGGTGTTGTCGTTGACCCAGGTGGGCTTGTCTCCCCAGGTGTCATCTGCCTCTCAGAACAGGGGCGTCGCCTCCAAAGAAACCAGAGTGAGTTCAATCCTTCCACCCCCACCACATCTCACGTTTCCGTCTATGTTGATTTATTTACTGTTTTCTTTTCACCACTTCTCATGTTTTTTCTTTGTTTTTATAAAGTGAATTATAAAGCCAGACTGGAAGCTACCTTGACAAAGCACTTATGATATCTTCTATCTATCTACACATGGTTCAAACACTTGGTCGCTATGTTTTACCACAGCAGTCACTCCCATTCTCAACATGGATTCATGGTAATACCACCAGAGAATACATTACAACTGCATGAGCGAAGCGTTTGTCTGCAAGTTGGGTGGTTTTGACGGAGACATCAGTTCTCATAGTTAATTAACACACATTAAGCCCTAAAGGTAATACCTTTGACCTGAGCTTATAGAGGCTCATCTGTGCTGGTTTGGGATTCAGCCTTGAGTGTTGGTGTTTCCTTCAGCTGTGACAAATGGTATTAGAATCACAGACAGCTGACTGTAACTCTACCTAAGACCATCCTTACCCTACATCTACCCTAGTTCCACTTCATTTAGCTGGAGCCATTCAGGACAGCTGCTGGTTCTGGTTATTTGGTAACGTCAGATTGGAGAAACCTACGTCTCTGCCACTTCTAGGGTTCATAATATCTCTGTTCAGATGTAAAACTCTAAAGGACATCATTCTGGTAAAACAAAGATGTAGCCTGTAGTTTCCTACAGGCTACATCAAAAATATCACTAAGTTGATTATTAAAGTCATTGAACACTGTGTCTAACTTAATGGTACTGCAGTATACACTTATAAAATTATTCTGCATGTACAAACCCAACAATATCACAACATAACCCTCTGAACACCAAAACCCTCCCACAGGTTATCCTTAGAAACCGTGCAAACAAAGATAATCGTTGAATTTTCAACGAATAATTATGGTTGATGTCCAGTTTCATCTGGAATATCAACCAAAACTCATCTTAAAATCATCACCTTGATGTGTGTTTTTGTATTAATATTATTATCATTAGGGTGTCTCATTTCACACTGCGGCAGACCAGTAAGGTGGTATTTACTGGTGGAACCATGGGTCGTGCTCTTGTCTCTGAACTTGTCGATCCTGCTGATTGGTCAAGAAGAGGAAAAAAGAATATGTGCTAGCTCTAGCAGGCTAACCTGTCATAATGTCAGTCTGTGTTTAGTCCTAGTATGCTAACAAACCATTTTGTTTCCATGTTCTACGTTTTCTAAGGGTCTCCAGCATTCTTCTGATTGAAGACAGGTGTTTATATGTTGTGTTGCATGTTTTGTAAAACTGGCTCTGTGTGGCCTTCAGTAGCTTCTACTTTCCTCTTCCCTACGGTTGGATACAACGTCATTTAAATACCTCACAGTCCCTTTTTATTTCTGTCACAACATGCAGTATTTACCATTTCAGACAGCTTCACTGCAGGTTCACCTTATTAGTAGTCAAGTTGCCCAGGAACCTTGCTCCCTCCTCCTGTCCTTTCCTTTCTAACCCAACCTGCAATGGTGACTTCTTCTCCTCCACACTCCTCATTTCCTGTCCATTCTCTCTTCTCTTCTCTTCTCTTCTCTTCTCTTCTCTTCTCTCCTCTCCTCTCCTCTCCTCTCCTCTCCTCTCCTCTCCTCTTCTCTCCTCCTCTCCTCCTCCATCTCTCCTGTCATCCCTCCCCTCCTCACCCCTCTCTGTTCTCCTCTCCCATCTTGCTGCTATGCTGTGTCCATGTAGGTTCAGATAGTCTCCAAAAAGCTGGACTTCAGCCACGTCACGTCACGCTTGGGCTCCAAGGACAATATGAAGCATGTTCCTGGTGGAGGGAATGTAAGTACTGTCTGGCCCTCAATCAGAGCTCTGGCCAGTTAGTCCAGCAATCTGACAGAAGAACAGAGCTACCGTGATTTTCATCTCTTAATTGATGTTAATCAAATGGAAAAAGATAACAAATCAAACTCCAGAACGGAACAGCAACGCTGTGCTGCTCTCACTGGACTCCTGGAAATGGAGGGAAGTAGTGAGACATTGGACAGCATGCTAGCAAGCTGAATGTTCCTTTCCTAGAGCCGCTTCAGTCCCCTGCTTCTTGAAACTCTTCCTGTGTTGTCCTGCCTGTCACTAACTTACTAAATCCTAGTAGTCAAGCAAACCCACTCCACTGGCCTCTGTCCAGCTCTATGAGGACACAAACACCCTGACTGGGGCCAGTTTGGGATTTCTGGTGTCCTGAAATGATGCTATCCTGTCCTGAGCTGCTTCTTCTAGTGTTTTCTTGTCTTCAGTTCTAAAGAAGTTCACTTCAATAAAATGCATAGTTCTCTGCAACCAGCGTTTGGTAACTGCCCCATATGATGGATGCCACAAGATTCTTTACTGTTTTCACTGAGATCACAGTTTTTGTAACGGTTGTAATTGGGGTTTATGTTTTTTAAAATGAATTACAAATCATTATGTTTAAACCCCAGCTCAGCATTTATCTTAACTCTTGATAGAAAACCTTTTGTGACTTTGAACAGGTGCAGATACTGAACAAGAAGGTGGATTTGAGCAAGGTGACATCAAAGTGTGGCTCCAAGGACAACATCAAGCACAAGCCTGGTGAGCTTGGAAAGGATGGATTAAGATACCATGTAATTACATGAGCTCTGACCAACTGCTCTTCAGTAAAAGAGGGGTGGTGTGAAATCTGTTCTCCTCTATCAGCTGCTCCTGACCATGCAAGCTTGTGTCTGTTCATGTATATGTCAGGGTAGAGACTGCGATTTGGTAGAATTGGAGTTTCCACCAGTAGAGATTGCGATTGGAGTCTCTACCAGTAGAGTTGGAACTTTAAATCTGACCCCTGACCCTAACCTTAACTGACCCTGACCTTTTAATCTAACCCCTGCCCTGACCCCTGACCCTAACCTTAAAAGTCGAACCTTAGCCCTGACAAATCTGTACTGGTAGGATTGGAGTTTCTAATGGTAGAGACTCCAATCGCAATCTCTACTGGTAGAAACTCCAATTCTACCAAATCGCAGTCTCTACCATGATATATACAGGGATAAGAATTTTCCGCGGATTTTATCATTGCCAGGGTCATTCTTGTGAATCGTCTAAATTCGAGGACAACATTTTTTTGGGGGGGTGAGGTATGTTTATGGTCGGCGAGTCGTAATATCGAACGGCTGCTAATATCCACCGCGCTGAATGCTAGCCGCCACTCAGTGAGAGCAGTCATGTACAGTACTGTAATCGAATCACCATGAAGTGTAGAGTCAGAAGGCGGGTGTAACTGACGACAGAGGCGCGACGATTCTGACAGGATACGTCAGCCTATTCGTTGCGCTGATTGGTTGTATACCTACCCAATTGCTGCAGAGTGATTTGATAGACAACCTTTCAGCCCGCCTCCCTCCCTGCCGAGCGTGCCTAGACCCTTGCATCGTAACAAGCCCTTCGTCTGCAACAGGAGAAGGCTGTTGGCAGGGCACAGGAGAAGAGAGGACAGGAGCAAGCAGCAAAGATGGAAAGACTGTCACACAATAAGTCAGAAAAGAGAAAAGCTGCAGAGAAACTGATCCAATTGGCTGCAAAGAGGAAAAAGAAATCTTTGCAATGAACCATGAGTGCATTTGAACAGAATGATGCAGCTTGTAAATATGTTAGTTGGAACAATGTGTAGATGTGTGTGTGTGTGGCTATAAAATCTCAGAAACATTGACTGGAGTATAATCTTTCATGTGTGTGACTATTAATTAAGAATGAAATCTCAAATATTATTTGACTTATTGGTTAGTTGAGAGGAAGAGAACATTGACTGTAGTACAATCTCTCTCATGTGTGTGACTCTGCATTGAGAATGAATTCTCAGAAATATTATTTGACTTCTTGGTGAGGTGAGAGGAAGAGAATATTGAGAAAGGTAACTTAATTTATTTTACATAGTTATGTTAGCCATTTGATTTACCTACACTGCTAGTAATGTTAGCGAACTGAGAGCATAGTCCCTATCACCATGACATTTAGAAATAATTTTGGACCAGATTGATATATATTAAATTGTCCTGGACTCGTCTGGGGGCCGCAATTTTCAGCTGAAAATATTTTTTCTCATTCTCATCCCTGTATATACAATCTTAAAACTGATTCCTTATGTCCTGCAGGGGGTGGCGATGTGAAGATCGAATCCCACAAAATGAGCTTCAGGGAAAAGGCTCAGTCCAAAGTGGGCTCTATGGACAATGTGAGCCATTCTCCTGGTGGAGGAAACATCAAGGTGAGATTATCACACAGTCTGACTAGAAGTAACTCTACTTTGTCCTGTGTACTGAAGCTGAGATCTGCTCAACATCTGTTTTTCAGCCAGCCAATCTCAGTGCAGATTCCACAGTCCGTTAGCAAATGGGAATTCAGATACACTTCCTGCTTACTGTCATTATGAAGCACATTTTAAAAGCTGGAGAGTTGTATCCAATGTTGATTGCAGTTTTGTGATAGTTTTTCCTCCATGCTCCTACTGGAGTTGGTCATGATGACAATGAAGTGTGTGTTGCGTGACTAATCCTTGTCATTTAACACATAAAATACATCTGAGCCGGTGTGTTCAGATGAAAGTATTCCAGTACTGAATTCCGTGCTATGACTATAAAACATGTCTGGCTGCTCATCTTTTCAAAGGCCCTGAAAACTTTATTTAAGATCAATTAAGTGTGTCTGACAATATGAAATAGACACAACTAAATGAGCCAATAGCACGTTTTTATGAAACATCCTAACGTAGTATTTATAGAATGTGTTTCACTCACAGACTGTATGGGATATTTTAATCAGATCTGCCTGACCGGCGCCAAACAATCCACCCAGGATCATTGTTTCCTGCTGTGCATGTACACTTGATAAGCGAAGTCTGTGTTTAACTTGAATTAACTGATATTGTCTGTGAATGTATCTTCATGATGTCACATAATAACCAGTGATGTCTATTGAAAGACAGAGAAGCAGCATGTATGTTGTCCATGTCAGGCTTCAAAGTTTCATTGTTGGAACCAGTTAGAGCTCTTTCTGTGAATGGGTCTCCATGCTCTGCACCAACACGAACCTTACTAAAATAATAGTAAATGATCTAAATCAGAGGATACAGTGTTTGGTCAAATGGAGGAGGTATTTTGCAGCGAATTTTTTATGTCAGGTGCATGGAATTGAAAACTTCCCACACTGCTTCTCTGCTTGGTTCTAAGTTATTACTGGAACAGTTCTGTGTACGTACACTATTCTTCAAAACTCTGGGGTCGCCCAGACGAAAACTGTCACTTTTATTCATGTGCTAACATAACTGCACAAAGGTTTTCTAATCATCAATTAGCCTTTCAACAGCATTAGCTAACACAATGTAGCATTAGAACACAGGAGTGATGGTTGCTGGAAATGTTCCACTGTACCCCTATGGAGATATTCCATGAAAAATCAGCCGTTTCCAGCTAGAATAGTCATTTACCCCATTAGCAATGTCTACACTGGATTTATCGTTCATTTACTGTTATCTTCATTGAGAAAATATTGCTTTTCTTTCAAAATAAGGAACCTTTCTAAGTAACCCCAAACGCTTTAACGGTAGTGTAAATGTTGTCCTTGTTCAGTTTAATGACTGCAGGAGCTTGAAAGTGGTTCTTGTTGTGCATATAATGCACAGACTGAACTGTCTAGAAATGTGGCTAAAACAGCAGCAAACATTCAGGTATGGGTCTAAATCACTTTCCTTTCTGAGAATAAAAATCATCTCAGCATGAATCTGTTGAGTGGAGCTCTCACAGACGGTGGTTGTCTGATGGACGCTGTTGCTGTTCCTTCATTTCCTGTGTCTTCATGTTAATATCTAAAATGTGTCATATGAGGATCTGTGTAAGAGGAGAAAACAGTCTCAGGCTTTTCATGCTCGTCTTGTTCCACCACTGTGTTCATAATGACATCTAGAAGGTGCTGGTTGCCTTCAAGCTACAATCACAGATGATATCTGCAACTTTTCATCAGCCAGAAACAGCTCAAACCCTCCACCTGTAATCAGCTCCCTTTCTTCTGACCTTTAGTCCTCCTCTTATGAGATCATGCAGATGCTCCCTGCAGGACACGATCAGCTCACCTCTATCCCACACATTCAGACAGCCAAGTGGAAAAGATCAGCGATACGGATAAAGCAGCCAGAATAGCAGCAGATGCAGCCCTCCATGTTTGATACAGAACACTATGGACCATTTGGATTTCTGAAATACACAAATATATAGAAGTTGCATAATTATGGGATGGATAATGGTGTGAGATGGTCATGCAAACTAATTGATTCGATAATGATGATGTCACCTATCCCCTCAGCCTACGGCAGCCCATCTGTGTCATGACACCTGCATGATCACATCCGTCACTCTCATCCTCATTTGTATTCTGTTGCATGCAGTCATCACTGCTAAGAATAGCACTCACAAAATAGTCGCCTGTCTGAGAGTTTATTTTTAGACTTCATTTGCAGAGCTTTGTAATAGCCTCTTTATGCTAAAAACCCACACATTTACTGCCGTCATCTTATTCTTTTAATTGCTGCGGCGCCAGAGACGGCCCGAATATTCGGATCCATTCGTCTGGTCTCCCAGACGCAAATTTTGCACACTGCCTTCGTTTTGTCTTCAGTTGAACTAAAGAATTCCCAAACAGCAGAGGTCTTCAGCATCTTGTCTTGTGTTTATGCAACGAAGTGAAGCATGACGTCAGAGTCGGCAGTAACCTGGCCATTCGGGTGGTGGTAACAAACACGAATGGATGAGCTGAGATGAGCCGAACACGGCGGGATGAGTCGAAGTGGGCCGAAGGCGAAGGGAAGAGACAAACTCCGAATATTCCTATTTTCGTCTGGGGGGGAGGGGGTGATCACATAGACATATGTGTATATGTTTATGTGATCACACGACGGGATGAGCTGATATGAGCCGATGTGGGCCGAAGGCAGAGGGAAGACAGTAACGCCGGGCCGAATATTCGGATACCAAAATTAATATCCGGATACCGCCGTAGCGAACGAATATTCGGGTCCAGCCCTAGTGTCCAGTGTCTCTAACTCAGAGCAGCGGTGCCTCATTAAGATGAATAAAATAAGATGAACAATAAGATCCTCCTAAAAGTGCTGTTAGACTTTTCTTGCACTATGCCGTGTTCCCTCATCGTATCCTGGTTTAATTCCACACACACCATCCTGCTGCTCCAATTACTCACCAGAACACAATGTGGATCCATCCACTGCTTTAAATAGTTATTTTAAGGAACATTTTCAGAACGGTACACTGGTCTGCTGTTTTAGGAAATTACCTTTTTGTTTAAATTAAAAAAAAAAAAAAAAAAAAAAAGTGACGAACTCCTTTGGTTCTTTCCTTCATTGAGGTATTTACATGGGATTAAAATGTAGAATATGGTTCCTGCTTTCTCTCTGAGAGATGTTTAAGATGTTCTTATTGAGTGTAAATCCATTCAGGCCTCTTTGACTGTGAATTCTCCTGGTTTCATTCTGACCTGTTTTATCGGAAACAGCGGCTCTTACAGTCGCTTTACACTGAATTAGTGACACTGAAGCATCTTTTCAGATGTGTTTAAGGTTTTCTGGTTCTGCACGTTTCACTTTATATCAGCTGTTTTCTACAGGGTGGGCCATAAGTTTCCATACATAGGAAAAATAAATATTTTATGTTGCATGACCGTTTTTATTTATATAATGTGCTCTATATGATTACCGTTGTTTTGAAAACACATATTAATATGTGTTTTCCGCTGTTGATGAACTTGGATTAGCATAGTTGAAGTTCTGCTTGTAATGGCGTTGGTGATACACTCCTTGAGAGGATTTATGTCTCGTATCTTCTCCTGACACCACAATGGCCTTCAAGTGCCCCCAAAGATAGCGTCAAACGCATCTTCTAAGGTATCTGAAACATAAAAAAAATATACATTATACTTTTTCCTATGTATGGAAACGTATAGCCCACCCTGTACTGTGTAATGTGTTTGACTTTTCTATTTGTTTTCTATCATTGCATTCATCGGGCATGAGCTGTTTTTTTGTGTTTTATGCTTCATTTGTTACATTTTGTGATTCCATCTCTCTCCACCATAGTCTGGCTCCAGATCTTTTTTTATCTGTGTTAGATTCTTGTAATGACCAAACATCTGAAAACCTGAATTACTAAATCTCCGTATAGCAGGAGTAGTTCTAGAGTGACAGATTTGGAGCCAGGTTGTTCATCCCCATCTCCACCGATTGACACGCCCTGCTATGTGTTTCTAGGCTGAGGGGGTCCAGGAGACAACAGAGGGGAGTTGGACTCCCCCAAGTGGCAGCCCAGCTCCGGCCCCAGGCCCTGAGCCGGGGCAGGCTGGGGCCCCCACTGCCCAGGAGAATGGGCTGAAGGATGGGGCTCCCTGTGATAGTGAAGGCCTCCGAGAGCCCCAGGCTCTGGACTCATGCATCCCAGAGACAAGTAAGTGTGTGTGTGTTCCAGCTTCATGTTGTCAGTCTGTGGGTTTGATTCTCACTCAGTAGGAGTCAGACAGGACGAGTCGAGGAAACATCTGGAACACAGCATACACTATAATAAATGAACTAACGCTGTATTCTCTCTCCTGAACTGAGACAAACTGACTGCTTCATGTTTTTGAATATCTCTGTGCTGTATTCATGTCTGCAGTCCAAAGCTCCTGATCACACCATCATCTTTTGACTTCTTATCTTGCAGGCATCTAATTCTACTATCCCTCTGCCCTCCTCATCTCCAACCTCCCCCTGAACATCATCGCCTCCCCTCCCCACCTTCTCCTGACTCTATTTTTTGTTTCTCCCTCCCTCCCCTCCCCCCTGTCCTTCTCCCAACCTTTCTGCTGCAGATTGAGTCTTTCAAGCTCAACTTCCGCGAGAATGCTCGCTCTCGCACGGACCACGGCGCTGACATCATCACCTGGCCAGCCACCCAGGACAACAGCCCCCGCCCACACGGTTCCACCTATTCTCTGCACCACCACCACAACCAAAACCACCACCCGACTCCTCGCAGCACCTCCCTCATTGAGTCTCTGACCTCTGCCGGCTGTGTCTGCTCCCCCTCCGCCCCCTCCTTGCTGCATCTTCAGGTGGAGGTCCAGGGGGACGGCAGCAGCTCTGGAAGGGGATCTTGACCTTTCTGGCCCCCTAGAAACCCCTTTTACCTTAAATCTGTTGTTGCAAAGTTCTCAATCATCCTGTCATCATTAAACGCCATCATCAGCACCTCCTCTATCTGGCTGAAGTGACTGTACAGACGATGCTTAGGCCTCAGTGAGAATCTGTGTGAAGGGCAATGAGAGATGGTTGTGGTTTCTCCCAGCCAGGAATCATTGAGTTTTACTTGGATCTCTTTACCCATAGCCTGGTGGTGGACTCTCTGACCCCACATCTTCTCACCTCCACATCCCCAACAACAGCAGCAATCACTTCATTTGTCAACCAAACAGCGTGGAAACCTGACTCACCTCTCACTTCATAGTTTCTCCTCTCCTTGTGACTGTACGGGCCGTTTGTTCCCAGTAACCACTCGCTCTCTGCTTCAGTGACGTCATAGTAGTTCAGTGTCCACATCATCATCACCTCCTCCGTCTTCACCATTACACACCATATACAAGTTGACAAACAAAAAGGTAGACAACATTAGGCTGTTTGACCCATTTAGGCTCTTAACTCTTTATTCTCTGTGTTTGTAATGATGTGTTTGAGTGAAAAAATTGTGTAAAAATGAGCTTTGTTATTCTGTTCGGATCTTATTTTCCATTTCCCTCAAGTTTTCTTCTTTCTTTCCTCTAAGTTCCTTGATTTGAAAACAAGGTTGTATTTATTTATTGTATGTCTTCCTGTATGAGCAATACAGTGGGCCGGTCTTTTTTTTTCCGATAGCACTCAGAAAATCTTAGAAACACGCACAGGTTTTTATAAACCAAGACACGCAGTGAAGAAGGAGATGAGATGCAGATGGAGGGAGGATGCTGAGGAGAAGGTGTGTCCAGTGGTGTGAAACAGAAGCATCTGAAGAGTTTTTCTTTTATGGTAAGAAAGCAAAAGACCTGAAAGCCTTTGAGCTGCAATAGGAGGAGTTTAGTGACGTAGAGAAGCTTCAAGTGAGATGAGGAGGATGTTTAGAAGCTGCAGATGAGAAATGTCTGTGAAGTGGAAGGAGCTGTGTGTCTCATATGTGCCTCCTGTCCTTCTTACCTGAAAACAACATGAGGGGAACAGAATCAAGCCTCAAACTGCTCAGAGCGCGAATATCGCAGTTGACAAAACAGGGAAGTGAAATCCTAGGAGCAACCTGGTATTGCTGTTTTAAGGAGTTCTGTAAATCCAGCTGTCCTGGTAGTTGTGTGTAGTCATGGTTTTGTCCCATTTCAGGTGTTTCTATGAGGGTCATGGTAGCATGCTGATTAAAGCTTCAGCTGAGTCCAGAAACATCTCTAGTACTGTGTGTTCTTGTTGGAGTGTTGACTTTGGAACATGACGTGGCTTTGTCCTCTTCTCTTGTAGCAATGTATTCGACTGTTGCCTCAAATTGCCTTTATAATGCATGACCAGATAACAGAATATCATGCCCAGAGCTGAAAGTGCATTATGACTCAAAATGTTGTGGTTTGGTCTTATATGTATATCTCTGGGGCAGTCTTAGACGGCGGACTTTTAATGGAAATGGACAAAAGAAAGGAGTGTAGAATAGCTGTAGTTTGGCTTTTTAGTACTGATTCCACAGCTTCGATGTAGGTGCAAGTTTGTATTCACTGACTCTATGGTCCAGACACACTGAGATCTACTGCTTACAGGATGGTTTTTTAGAATTTTTTTAGTAAAGTATTATCCCCATAATTTATCAGCTACAGTAATCATCAGCTCTGTCAAATTAATTGTGGTCGTTTTTCACTCTGTGTTTCTGCCTGGTCCATCTCCTTAGAAGAATAGCTTTAGCTGCGACTTATTCCAGTGTGTCCTCCAGCCAGCTGCTGACTGTCTGCTGTGGGTTCATCAGAGCATTTTCCACTCAGAGCAGCTGCTTGTTGCTTTGTCAAAACACAAGAGAGTGGTGACAGTGAAAAATACAGAGAGTGGTCTGAAAGATGCTAAGGAGCTCTGTGTTCTTCACTTATTGATCAGGAACCACCTGATCAAAGATGTTGGATATGTGCTATACAGTTTTCAAAAATAAAAGTACTAATGATTCACAGAATTACTTCTAACACAAGATAAAACGGGATACTGCCAGTTCCTCTCGTGTTACAAAATCAGTGTAAAACAGAAGTTCATTTCTAAAACAAAGTCAGGAATATAACTTCATAGGAGAGAAAAAAAACAATTTATTGGATTTTATATTTACAGCTTTACAATCCCCCTCTGGAGATAACATTAAAACAACAAAAACACTTGAGTTTTTTTCAAATAAATCGGACCTTACTAATGATCCGTAGAAAAATTTTGATGAAACTAAACTGCACCTTAATGCTTTACTAGATCAGAGGGTTGACTGTGATGGAGTGCTGGTGTTTAACTAGAAAATTAACCCTTTATGAATAAATGATCCGAATTGATTTCATGGTTAATGAGTTAACACATGACATAAACTAAGCAATAAACTGCCTTCTTTTTCACTGTTAACCAACTCAGTCATTATGTTGATCACACTGGAATCTCCTTGAACAAAAGGCTGTTTTGTCTGGCAGAAAAGGGCAATGATTTCTAATGACTGTCTTTGCAAAGTGGGAGTGTTTCTCATGCAGATGTTGGAGTGTTGCTAAAAGAGCATCGATAGTCTTTGTGTGTGTCTTCAAGCTAAATTCTTCCTCGTGCCTGTCCTCAACTAAATTGCAGCTTGGCTTTGACCCTAGAGTTTTTACTGACCACTACTTATGAGATTGCACATGGATGTATATAAATACATTATTGCTGATGCACTCTTTATGGCCCTAAAGTACAAGGACTAAACTAAGGACAACAACAACAGTGGAGGGTGGTGAGCAGGGGGGTTTTAAATTAATGGTTTTAAGGGGAGGTTTTATCATGACCGTTATGGCTATTATTTGACTATTAGTATGACAAATTGAAAAAGTTTGCCTTTTTCATTAGAAAGGGGCCACTGAAGTGAAAGAATGTCTTTTGAGATATATTGTACTAAAGACGCAACACTTTTGTATATGTATTTATGGTTGTGTTCCTGTAGCCTCGTGGTGGTTGTGCTCTCTGGGTCTGAAGGGGTTATACGTCTGATCTGCAGCAGCCAGATTCACCAACACATTTATGCAGGATGAAACCCCAACTCTTCAAATCTCACACAAACTGATTATATTTAAAGTGCTGTAACAGCAGCAGCTTCATTTAGAAATGCTGATCAGGAAATATAGAGCTGTTCGTTAATTAAGACACTTAACAGAATCTGTTGTGCACACGATTAAATCATGCCACAAGCCCAGTCTTAAGAGATGGAAATAATGTTCTGATTAGCTGGAAAACTTTTCGACAAGTATTTGGTGACCTATGATGAGAGAATAAAGCTGAGTGGGAAAGAAGCTAACGTACCTGAATTACATGATGCTGTGTCTCACAGTGACACAGGGAATTGTTGAAGCAGGCCCTAGTTGCAGATAAGAGGCCTGTCATTTGGGAGTACTGCTTTTCAAAGAGCAGCAACCTGCCTCAGAGGGGGCCTAACACTCTTTGTTTGAGGTTAAGAAGACGAACTGTAGCTGTCAGGTTTGGCTTGTGTAGTAGATGCTCCTCAGAAACCTGGTGGAGCACTGTAGAGCTTCATCTACTCCTACCACACTCATACAGACATGCAAGTGTAACTCTAGCTAACCAACGCCTGCTGCACCTGCAGAGCATGCTGAGAAACAACAATGGGATATGTTAGGTAGATTTATTATGTCATTTGCAGAACCTCCTTATTGTTTTTTGTGTGTTTTTTTCATTAATTTGAATTTTATTTTTCGGTTTGGAAAAAGTGTTTATTGTGATTACTTGTTAATTAGTGATGTGATTATTAAACATGAAATAAATTGGACTAAAACTCTCATTTGTGTTAAGGTTCCTTGTGTTTCAGATTGTTTCAGAAACATGGTGGTCTTCAGTAGTAAGGTTATAATTGTTAACGAAATAACGAAAACTAGAAATGAAAGCACATTTTCGTTAACTGAAATAAAAATAAAAATGCAGCTTTTTTAGTAAACGATAACTAACTGAAACTGTAATATAGTCCTTACAAAACTAACTCCCTCCGTCGAATCGCCACCTTATCGCGGTGGAGGGGTTTGAGTGTCTCGGTGATCCTGGGAGTTATGTTGTCCAGTGCATAAGCCCCTGGTAGGGTCTCCCAAGGCAAATTGTTACTGGGGGAGAGACCAGACAAAGAGCGATTCAGAAAAGCCTGATGAAAGCACGAAGAGGTGAAGCCGTTACCTCACTCAACACAACACTGCATATATCGCTTTTTTACCTCTATGCCCTTGTTAATCAGTCGTGATTAATTAATTACAAAGCCTTTAATTAGATAGATTCATTTTTTAATTGTGTCCTTCCACTAATATTTATCTTACTTGGTTAATGTCATTTTTGCTCCTGGACCTCATATGTTACATAATGTTAGCTGGAAATCAATATTTTGCGAATGCCTATTTAACTTGTAAAATATATTTATCTTAAGCTAATAACTTTTCTCCGGTAAGTCGCTGCCCTATTTTCCAAGACGACACTCCTCTGACTCTCTGACCTGCTGCCTGGACATTGAGCGGTGTTCTTGCGAGTAACGTGTATTACCCTGTCATGAGTATTTTTGACTCAAAGACGTGTCTTTCTTGGAGTGGAGCTTTAATATACAGGCTTGCCATTCTTGAGTACAAAACGATGTGAAACTACAGGCGTTGCTTCTCCAGGAGTAAAACAAAAAAAGGCACGAAACGTGTGGGAATCGGAAGCTCCGTGTTGTTTCTCTGCATCAATTTGCGCTCTCATGTCACAGGGGAAAACCCCAGCAACACATCCGGTGGAGTGATACGGCAAAATAAGAGCGGTAATTTCACAATAAAACTATATTAAAATGCATTGAAACACGCCTGAAAGGCAGAACAATTTATTTTCCAAAGTTACAGAGAGCCACAACAGAGGGCTGAAAGAGCCGCATGCGGCTCCGGAGCCGCGGGTTGCCGACCCCTGGGCTAGATATAGTTGGGCTAACCTCCACGCACAACAAGGGTTCTGGAACCAGAATCCTGGAGAGGGGTTGGACTCTCTCCTACTCCGGAGTTGCCCAAAATGAGAGGCGCCGGGCGGGTGTGGGGATACTCACAAGCCCCCGGCTTAGCACTGCTTTGTTGGAGTTCTCCCCGGAGAACGAGAGGGTCACCTCTCTGCAACTTTGTGTTGCGGAGGGGAAAACTCTGACTGTTGTCTGTTCTTATGCGCCGAACAGCAGTTCAGAGTATTCGGCCTTCTTGGAGTCTCTGGGTGGTGTCCTGGAAGGGGTACCGCCCGGGGATTCCATAGTTCTCCTGGGAGACTTCACCGCTCATGTGGGCAACGATGGAGAAACTTGGAGGGGGGTGATTGGGAGGAACGGCCTGCCCAATCTGAACCCGAGTGGTGTTTTGTTATTGGACTTCTGTGCTAGTCATAGATTGTCCATAACAAACACCATGTTTGAGCATAAGGCTGCTCATAAGTGTACCTGGTACCAGAGCACCTTAGGCCAAAGGTCGATGATCGACTTTATAGTTGTATCATCAGACCTGCGGCCATATGTTTTGGACACTCGGGTGAAGAGAGGAGCAGAGCTGTCAACTCATCACCACCTGGTGGTGAAAAGTTAAAGCCTAAACCTTCCTAATCTTTTATAAAGTACGAAAACATGTCTGGTTAAGTGAAGCCATCATTATTTCTGCAGAGCAACACAGCTGCTGAGCCAGTCGACCAAACAAGATTAAAGTTTCAAATTTACCCAGCAAGTTTAAATATTAGGGTTGAGACCCCACATTCTTACGTGTTCTTGGGAATTTATCTGAGTGATTTAAATATAATGTCAAAAACAACATCATATGAAATATGAGAAATCACCTGGACTTCTCTTCTAGCTTCTTGAAGATGTTTCTCCCTCATCTAAGAGACTCCCTCAGTTCTAACTCACTGATTGGGAGTTTCAGAGTTTATAGTCCCTCCAGCTTACATGGCTGATGGACCACTAACAACCAGGGCTTATCTGTCTCCAGGTGTGAATGTTGTGAAACCAGGTTTCCACCAACAAAGACAGCAATCGTCTTGATGGGGCTGCCAGTTCACACAACAAAGGACGTGAAGTTGCCGTGTCAGGAGTGACTCAGGATGTTAAGTCACTAAACTTAATGGTTAAACCAGGGTATGTACCATCTCTACAAGCAGGACATAGCTTATGACCAGTAACGGGAAGTAGTCTATGGTGGCTAAAGTAAGCTGTGAATATATACAGTAGCGCTATATGTTAAATCAGAAACACAGACAGACACTGACCTCTAGTGGCTAAAAGAAAATTAGCCAAAGATGATTCAGTCTACCTGGGCTCTATCTGGCATTTCATCAGCTATTGTAGCACACAGTGAACGGAGCACAGGACATACTGTGTGTTTACTGTCACATGTCTCTGTGTATTTAATATCAGACAGTAGTTTTCAAAAAGGAAGTAATTCCTTAAGTTTTTTTTTTAAAGATTTTGTGCTTGTTTTTTAATTATTTTGTTTCCAGAATAAGATGCAGCTTTGTTGTTCACAAAGTAGATTCCTGTGCACATGCAGCTTTTATATCACCCATCACCTTTCATCTACTGTCACACCTGTATGCACACCTGGATAAACAGGTACACTCACTGTGGTCTGCAGTAGTGGTTAAGCCTACTCAGTAATCACGTGTGTTTAACATCCATCCATCCATTCTCTATACACCATTTTATGCTCACTAGGGTCACGGGGAGTGCTGGAGCCTATCTCAGCTGACTCGGGCGAAGGCAGGGGACACCCTGGACAGGTCGCCAGTCTGTCGCAGGGCTACATATACAGACAAACAATCACTCTCACATTCACACCTACGGACAATTTAGAGTTATCAATTAACCTCAGCATATTTTTTTAACAGGTTTTTAGAAATCTGAAATCTCTGAGTGGTTTTTGTTACTTCCTGTGAATCTGAATGTTGGTGTCAAAGCAGAGAGCTGCTAAACCAACCTCTATATATACGTCATTGTGCTAAACAATCACAGTTCTGACTGAAGGAAACCACAGAAACCATCTGCAACTACATCAGTTAAATAATTATAATAAACAAACTGTGTCCTTTGACTCTTTATGATGTCTACAGCCGTCTCTAAACGGTGCTTTACTTTCCAACTATAAAACACACATTCAGAGGGTGGCGTCATCATTATTACACAATATAAAGTCAAATAAACCACACAAATGTTTTGATTAATCATGGTTAACTTAACTTACAGTTGTTGTGTGCATGCCGTTGTTGTTTATCCTTCTCTTTGCACCGTTACAGTAGGAGTTTTTCCTCAATAAAAGCATCATGACAACTACTTCTCTGAAACACTTAATTTGTGACTAAAAGTTACCATGGATAGAACAACAAATACAAGCTACAATGGAAAAGGAGACCATATAATGTCACTTTATACTCTAATTCCTAAATAACTCAGTATAGACTGGAACTGAGGATAATTTTACTGAATATTCTGTGGCTCGTTGGTCTCGCAGTGTGATTCTTACTTTGGGTGTGAGAGGTTCTGGGTTCAAATCCTGGATGAGCCTGTGATTTGGCAACAGAACTGATGCTTTGTTAATCAGGTGTTCTATGATGTGATAATATAATATAATGGCAGGGAAATATATGCAACTAATAAAGCTCAGTGTCAAATATGCACATATACACACGTGGACAAAATTGTTGGTACCCCTCAGTTAAAGAAGGAAAAACCCACAATTCTCACTGAAATCACTTGAAACTCACAAAAGTAACAGTAAATAAAAATTTATTGAAAATTAAATAATCAAAATCAGCCATCACTTTTGAATTGTTGATTAACATAATTATTTAAAAAAACAAACTAATGAAATAGGGCTGGACAAAAATGATGGTACCCATAACTTAATATTTTGTTGCACAACCTTTTGAGGCAATCACTGCAATTAAACGATTTCTGTATTTGTCAGTGAGCGTTCTGCAGCTGTCAACAGGTATTTTGGCCCACTCCTCATGAGCAAACAGCTCCAGTTGTCTCAGGTTTGATGGGTGTCTTCTCCAAATGGCATGTTTCAGCTCCTTCCACATATGTTCAATGGGATTCAGATCTGGGCTCATAGAAGGCCACTTTAGAATAGTCCAACGCTTTTCTCTCAGCCATTCTTGGGTGTTTTTGGCTGTGTGTTTTGGATGGTTGTCCTGTTGGAAGACCCATGACCTGCGACTGAGACCAAGCTTTCTGACACTAGGCAGCACATTTCTCTCCAGAATGCCTTGATAGTCTTCGGATTTCATCGTACCTTGCACACTTTCAAGACACCCTGTGCCAGATGCAGCAAAGCAGCCCCAAAACATTACTGAGCCTCCTCCATGTTTCACCGTAGGGACAGTGTTCTTTTCTTCGTATGCTTGGTTTTTGAGTCTATGAACATAGAGTTGATGTGCCTTACCAAAAAGCTCCAGTTTGGTCTCATCTGTCCAAAGGACATTCTCCCAGAAGCTTTGTGGCTTGTCAACATGCATTTTTTTGCAAATTCCAGTCTCGCTTTTTTATGAGTTTTTTTCAGCAGTGGTGTCCTCCTTGGTCGTCTCCCATGAAGTCCGCTTTGGCTCAAACAACAACGAATGGTGCGATCTGACACTGATGTACCTTGGCCTTGGAGTTCACCTTTAATTTCTTTGGAGGTTGCTCTGGGCTCTTTGGACACAATTCGAACGAGCCGTCTCTTCAATTTGTCATCAATTTTCCTCTTGCGGCCACGTCCAGGGAGGTTGGCTACTGTCCCGTGGGTCTTGAACTTCTGAATAATATGAGCCACTGTTGTCACAGGAACTTCAAGCTGTTTAGAGATGGTCTTATAGCCTTTACCTTTAAGATGTTTGTCTATAATTTTTTTTCGGATGTCCTGGGACAATTCTCTCCTTCGCTTTCTGTTGTCCATGTTCAGTGTGGTACACACCTTTTCACCAAACAGCAGGGTGACTACTTGTCTCCCTTTAAATAGGCAGACTGACTGATTATGAGTTTGGAAACACCTGTGATGTCAATTAAATGACACACCTGAGTTAATCATGTCACTCTGGTCAAATAGTTTTCAATCTTTTATAGAGGTACCATCATTTTTGTCCAGGCCTGTTTCATTAGTTTGTTTTTTTAAATAATTATGTTAATCAACAATTCAAAAGTAATGGCTGTTTTTGATTATTTAATTTTCAATAAATTTTTATTTATTGTTACTTTTGTGAGTTTCAAGTGATTTCAGTGAGAATTGTGGGTTTTTCCTTCTTTAACTGAGGGGTACCAACAATTTTGTCCACGTGTGTAAGCTTCCTGGAACCTCATGTTAACAAGACGACCACTTCCTCCAACATGTCCCAGTAACCAGAAGGGTCCCCCTCCAGTCCCCAGAAGTAGTCCTACTCCAGTCCCCAGCAGAGTCCCCGTCCAGTCCTCAGAAGTAGTCCTACTCCAGTCCACAGAAGAGTTCTCCTCCAGTCCCCAGAATACTCCCCCTCCCCAGAAGAGTCCTCCTCCAGTAACCAGAAGTAGTTCTCCTCCAGTCTCCAGAAGAGTCCCCCTCCAGTCCCCACAAGAGTCCTCCTCCAATCCCCAGAAGTAGTCCTCCAGTAACTACAAGAGTCCTCCTCCAATCCCCAGAAGTAGTCCTCCAGTAACCAGAAGAGTACTCCTCCAGTAACCACAAGAGTCCTTCTCCAGTCCCCAGAAGAGTCCTCCTCCAGTCCTCAGGGTTCCTCAGTCCTCCTGGCTGCTCACCTACAGTGGGTACGGAAAGTATTCAGACCCCTTGAAATTTTTCACTCTCTGTGTCATTGCAGCCATTTGCCAAAATCAAAAAAGTTCATTTTATTTCTCATTAATGTACACTCAGCACCACATTTTGACAGAAAAAAAACAGAAATGTAGAAAAATTGAAATATCACATGATCATAAGTATTCAGACCCTTTGCAGCGACATTCATATTTAATTCACATGCTGTCCATTTCTTCTGATCCTCCTCGAGATGGTTCTGCTTCTTTATTGGAGTCCAGCTGTGTTTAATTAAACTGATTGGACTTGATTAGGAAAGGCACACACCTGTCTATATAAGACCTTCCAGCTCACAGTGCATGTCAGAGCAAATGAGAATCATGAGGTGGAAGGAACTGCCCAAGGAGCTCAGAGACAGAACTGTGGCAAGGCACAATCTGTAGGGATGGCAAAAACGGAACGATCAAGCGATCGAATCATTTGGAACAATTGATTCAGAAAAAGAATCGATCTTATGGAACGTTCGAAACATCTCCCTGCAGCGACATCTGGTGGCCAATCTCAAAATAACACGCTCAAACAGTACAGCAGTGTTGCCACTCCAAATTGCAATTTAAGGTGTAGGAGAGAGAAATAACATAGTGGGAGAGAGAAAAAGTGAGTAAAAAACACCCTAAATATCTTTAGCAATACAAATTAACTGTCTCCCGTTGATTCTTGGTTTGTGTGATTTTAATTTTGCCTTTCAAATAGGCCGTCACTTCTCAAAATAACTTCATGGCTCAAATGCTTTGTCTCAATCCACATTGCATAAATCAATTTTCTCATCTCTTGTTACATGTTAGAATATCACATTTACTCAAAAGATTGATGTGGAGTGGAATTACTAGCTCTAGCTGCAACAGTCCTCCATTATCTCGAGACGAGAAAGTGACCCAAAAGAGACATATTGGCACATTTGCGATTGAGCAGTCATCCGCTTTTGACAACACAGCTGCCAAGATGATTTGGAAAGTTGCCAGATTTTGCAGAGGGTCACCAAATTGACAACACTGCAGTAGAGTGTTTTTGTGTATCTTGTTGTCACTTAACTTATGTTTTGTTTTGTTAAGGTTTGTCGTATTATTTGTATGAAAGGATATATTGTTTCAATCTATCAGTATTTGTAGGGTGTGCTTGTGTACAATATAGACATTAGTCAGGATTTGTAGGGCATGCTTGTGTACATTCAAGCATTTTTATTCAGAAAGACGATCTGTTCAACAGTGCTTGGACTGAGACGGTTTCTTCTCTTGTTTAATATCTCACCTGCTTTTGAGAAGATTCTCTCACACGGGACTGATGTGGCAGGAATGGAGAGATATGTCTTGGCCAGCTCAAAAAGATGAGGGAATACAGCTGCATGTCGGTTCCAGAAATCCAAAGGGTCATCTCTTCTGGGCAGGTATGGGGCTGAGAGATAGCGCTGAACCTGGAGAGTAAGATGCTGTATCAGTTATATAACAATAAATATGAATGAAAAACAATTACAACCTCATTCAATTACTGTTAGCATAGTGTGTGTCTGTGGGGGTGGCCTACCTCAACAGTAGCATCAGCAGTGGCACTCTGTCTTTGATAAGTCTCCCCCACCATGCTGTCAAATCCATCCCACAGGCTCTCCTCCTTGTGCTCACTGGGTTGTGGTCCTGTTGCTGATGTGGACGGCACACAAGCACTTGCTTGTTCATGAGAAACTGCTCAAATGACAGCACAGCACTCCGCTGTCAAAGCCTTCACGCCCTGGTCTGCATTCTTTGGACATCCGAATGCAAGAACTTTGAACCAAGGATCTAAGACAGTTGAGACAGCTAGGATCCTCACAACCTCCACTCCACATCGCTCTCTCAAGTTCTTATGAAGGTTATTGCTCAACTGAAGGGCAGTTGGGTAACTTAATCTCCCATGTTGTTCAACAATTTTGCAATGTATTTGTCTCACTAAAGGAATGATTTTTGAGGCTGACACTCTCTTTTCAGAGGAGAGCTCCACAGTTGCTTCATTAAATACAGCAAGAAGCTGAAGGCACTCACTTAATGTGTCATTGTCAGCACTGTTTAAGGGAGTCAAGCTTGTGTTCAAGCAGGCCAAGACTGCTGCCACTGCTTCACGCTGCTCCAGCAGACGCTCAAACATTGCATAAGTGCTGTTCCATCTTGTCTCTATTTCCTGTATTAGTTTCATCATTGGTTTTCCCATTCGCAGCTGGATGTCCGAAAGCTTCTGCTTAGCACTGGCACTAGATCGGAAGAGGCCTACTATCTGCCTAGATTGAAGACGCAGAGCATGCAGTGCAGGAGTTTGCTCTATGGCTTGTTTCACCACCAAATTCAGTGTATGAGCAAAACAAGGCACATGACGTACCTGCAAACGTTGTGCACAAGCTATCATATTGGCAGCATTATCAGTGACTAAGCATGTAATGTTCTTCTCGATTCCCCATGAACGTAAAAGAGTGCTCTTTGCCTCCTTCAGATGTTCATCTGTGTGAGTCTCAGGAAAATTAGTGACCCCAAGTACAGTGGTGGAAAGCTTTCCATTCTCATCATTAAAGAGGCATGTAACTGCTTGGTAAGCATCCATGTTTATTGATGTCCACATATCTGAGGTCAAGCTGACAGTTTTGACCTTTTTCAACTGAGCCATCGCTTTCTCTTTGGTCTCAGTATATCTGGACCTCAGCATTGTTTTCAGTGTGTTCCTGGATGGAAGGATGTAGTTGGGGTCAAGTTTTTTAACAAAGTTCCTGAAACCCTCATCTTCCACAATTGAAAAAGGTTGTGAGTCCTTCACAATAAGGTCAACTAGGGCCTCATCTAATTCTTTTTGCCTTCCTGTCAAAGAACAAGAAAAAGACTGAGTTAGAAGGAATGCTGCCATGCAACTTCATGTGTTATATTGTACATCTATGTGTACATCTAACTGTAGAACAATATGATCTCTTTTAGTGATTGTATTTCTTGTAATGACAAATGTGAATAAGTAATCTTTATGATTTTTTTCAAGTTTCATTTTTGACCATTTGTAAATTTTTGCTATTGTATTGCTGTACATTTTGTATTTCAACTTCGTTGCACTATGTGTTATTTGCGCTATTCTTTCAGGTGTTTATGGAGATCTCTTTGTGTGGTCCTCTGTTTCTGGCATGTTATCTGCACAGTGGAGCTGTCATGACAGTATAATTCCCCACTGTAGCATCAATACAGCTTCTCACTCCACTATCTACCAATAAATGTATAGGTGTATAAAAATGACATGAATGCATTACCACAAACACCATGCTGGCCTCGGTTTGATTCAGCACTTGGTTGTGTAGCGCTAGATGTGCAGACGTCCGGATGTTTTGTTCGCAGGTGTCTCCACATAGTTGTGGTATTACTACAAAATGCAAGCTGCTGCATGCAATGTAAACATTTCACTTTTTTTGCTTCAGGAAGGTCAAAGTGTTCCCAGACAGCTGACCTGGGACGCTTTCCACCACCATCCATTTTAAGTTCTCAATCCAAAATCAATGCTCAGTACAAGACACTCAGAGAGGCAAGACTTCGCAAAAAAATTGCAGATTGCAACTGCTTTTAAATGTTTTACAATTCAATTCAATTCAATTCAATTCAAAGAGGCTTTATTGGCATGACAAACACACATTCACATTGCCAAAGCATTACATAAAATAAGCACACAATATAAACAGTTTAACACACTTCACTGGAGTGAAAAACAGTGCAAGACAGTAGTTTTACAGCCAATCACGCGAGGGCACAAGAAATGATTATTTTATATATAAAGTATATATGTAACTTGGATATATTTTGCATATAATAGGCATTTTCATATTGTGTAATGATAGTATTTTATTTACTATTCAATTTTAGGAAAAGGATCACAGGATCATCGCGTGTTCACTTCCGTTTCACTGAAACAAAAACAACCGTGATGTTTCAAACCAGTTGGCGTTCCATGGAACGCAACATGGAACAGTCACGTGACATCGTCCTTCTGATACAGACCTCGGAACAGCGTTTCGAATCACAAGTTCCACCGGGGTTTCGGTGCGTACCAAAACACTGTTCCGATTTCGCCATCATTACAGATCTGGCCAAGGTTACAAAAGAATTTCTGCAGCACTCAAGGTTCCTCAGTACACAGTGGCCTCCATAATCCTCAAATGGAAGAAGTTTGGGACGACCACAACTCTTCCTCGACCTGGCCGTCCAGCCAAACTGAGCAATCGTGGGAGAAGAGCCTTGGTGAGAGGTAAAGAAGAACCCAAAGATCACTGTGGCTGAGCTCCAGAGATGCAGTCGGGAGATAGGAGAAAGTTCCACAAAGTCAACTATCACTGCAGCCCTCCACCAGTCGGCGCTTTATGGCAGAGTGGCCCGACGGAAGCCTCTCCTCAGTGCAAGACACATGAAAGCCCGCATAGAGTTTGCCAAAAAACACATGAAGGACTCCCAGACTATGAGAAATAATATTCTCTGGTCTGATGAGACCAAGATTGAACTTTTTGGTGTTAATTCTAAGCGGTATGTGTAAAGAAAACCAGGCACTGCTCATCAGCTGCCCAATACAATCCCTATAGTGAAACATGGTGATGGGAGCATCATGTTGTGGGGGTGTTTTTCAGCTGCAGGGACAGGACGACTGGTTGCAATTGAAGGAAGGATGAATGCGGCCAAGTACAGAGATATCCTGGAGGAAAACCTCTTCCAGAGTGCTCAGGACCTCAGACTGGGCCGAAGGTTCACCTTTCAACAGGACAATGACCCTCAGCACACAGCAAAATAACAAAGGAGTGGCTTCAGAACAACTCTGTGACCGTTCTTGACTGGCTCAGCCAGAGACCTGACCTAAACCCAATTGAGCATCTCTGGAGAGACCTCAAAATGGCTGTCCACCAACGTTCACCATCCAACCTGACAGAACTGGAGAGGATCTGCAAGGAAGAATGGCAGAGGATCCCCAAATCCAGGTGTGGAAAACTTGTTGCATCATTCCCAAGAAGACTCATGGCTGTACTAGCTGAAAAGGGTACTTCTACTCAATACTGAGCACAGGGTCTGAATACTTATGACCATGTGATATTTCAGTTTTTCTTTTTTTAATACATTTGCAAAAATTTCTACATTTCTGTTTTTTTCTGTCAAGATGGGGTGCTGAGTGTACATTAATGAGAAATAAAATGAACTTTTTTGATTTTGGCAAATGGCTGCAATGACACAGTGAAAAAATTTCAAGGGGTCTGAATACTTTCCCTACCCACTGTATCATCACCTGGTGACCAGTCACAAACATTTACCTTCAGCTGACTGAAGACTCCCCCAGCTCTGGGTTTTGTCCTCCTCCTGAGACCCTGCCTGATCCTGTATCTGTGACTAAACCTTCAGATGATGTAGAGCTCTTTCTTTAAGCTCAGTGTCCCATCTCCTGCCAAGTAAATAAAGAAGTCTCGTGAAAATCAAGTTCATGACAGCTTTAAACAGGGTTGAGTTTTCCTGACAAGCAAAAAAGCAAACATGTAAAACATAGAAATATATGTAAATACATGTATTCATTATGTTCTTTAATACTGGGTTTCAATTTCAATTAGTTATTTCAGCCACAACAATAAAACTTAACATTTTGTAGGACAACTTTGACCTTTTAGGGGAGGAAACCCAAACTCTGAAGATCTTTAGATCTTGATCTGCAGCAGTGGGTGGTATTTCTCACAAGTCCATCCACAGGAACACAGGAACCAAGGTTTCCCTGCAGAACGTTGCATTGTAAACGACATGATTAATGCACTTCAAAATTCAATGTTTTCAGGTTGTGTCTAGTGGTTGAACTCATTCCTCTCATCCCAACACTGAAAACTCCCCTTAGATGGTCCTCTATGCATTACTTCTTAGAGTAACATTAATTAATTCTGGAGTTCAGATTTTATAATAAGGAATCCTTCAATATTGCTTAAAATGTGCACTTTATCTGTTCTGTGAAAAGTGTTTTGCTTTTCTGTTGCAAGACACAGTAAATAAATACCAATGAATTCAGCAAATTCAGTGAATGTTTGTTTTTAAGATGATGGATGAATTCTTCTATTTCAATCAAGACAGTCAAAGATGTCTGACAGTTTTCTGCATACACTAATGTTAGGACACATCTTCTCATTCATCTGACTAGTAGTGGACTCCATAAACAGATAATTTAATTATTCATCTATTCAATGTTTAAACTGGGCTGCACAGTGGAGTAGTGGTTAGCACTTTTGCCTTGCAGCAAGAAGATCCCTGGTTCGCTTTCTGGGACGGGAAGATTTTTCATTATCGTCAAAAGGACTTGATTTCATTCTTCGACATGGAAGGTGACCTGGTATACTGCAGCAGGGAAGCTGATTGATAAAACTGTTTGATAAACATACAACATTTGTATTATCTTACTGCCATGGTAAAACAGTAACTTAAGCATATTAAGTAACTTTAAGCATGTTAAAAAGCCGTAAGTAACAATTTTGTTGAGAAATTTCACTGTTTGCACATTAAAAAGGTTAAAAAAAAAACACGTGCCAGATATCTCAACAATGATAGCCAATCATAAAAAACGGTTTTCATATTTGAATTCAGCACATCAAAATACATAAGAATTGATACAATTTATTTCAGAAGCTGGCAACTTTTAAAAAATTGTAGACCATTGTTATTAACAATATATTTATATACACACACACACACATACATACACATATATATACATTATATATACCAATGTACAAATGTAAACAGACAAAAGTACAAAAATAGTGCAATGAAAAAGCAGTAAATATTACACACAATTTTAAAATTACACTTTCTTCATATTGTGTGCCAGGAAAACCAGCATATTCACATTTTCAGGTAACAGTGAACTTCTTGTTTTATTCACAATGTACCCATAGGCTAGCCTAGCCGCGCTAGACCCATGTTCTGAAGACGCAAGGGTCTAGGACCGCTCGACGGGGAGGGAGGCGGGCTAAAAGGTTGTCTTTCAAATCACTCTGCAGCAATTGGGTAGGTATACAACCAATCAGTGCAACGAATAGGCTGACGTAGTTCCTCGAGTGCCGGCGGATTGTGGCTAAGTACCATTAGCATCCCAACCAGCAGAGCCAACTGGTATATTAAGGATTTGCCATATCCCGTCGGCAGAAGTCCAAATACGTCTTTCTTCTAAATGAAACACTTCAGTGCCGCTCTTTGTTTATCTTTCAAGTTGAATTTCAGCTTCAAATCTTTAAGGGCTGTGGCCAAAGCCGAGTCGAAAGATAACTGTTTATTGTGCGCCGGTTGTTTCTGTCAGACTCGTCGCGCCTCTGTCGTCACTTAGTTACGCCCGCCTTCTGACTCTACACTTCATGGTGATTGGTCCGGCCAGTTTTAGGAGCATCCAGCCTCGAGCCTTATGGAGCGTAACTAGACCCACCCTGGCAGAGAATTAAATTTGTTGCCGTGGGTTGTCTAGCGCGGCTAGGCTACCCATAGGCTGTATTGGGACCATGGAAAAAGTGCCTAGAAAGTGAATTTCATTCCACTCACGTGGATCTACATGAACTCTGCTTTATAAGATATATCTATTGCTAATTAGTAACCAAAAAAAGTTTCTACTCACCGTTTCCAGTCATTTTTTTAATAATTAGCGTTTTTGTGTCGGTCTTTTTTTACTGTGGCGTAGTGATATTTACACGGGCGGACGAGGATTTGCAGTGCGTGCAGCGGTTTTTGGTCACGTGGAAAATAGGAGCCGAGTCTGGTTGCCGTGGTTTCAGATAAACACCCATCATGGCGTCCACTGTATCTAGCACAGATACCAGCGAAGATGATGAAAAGAAAAGAAAGACAAGGAAACCGCCTTCAAAAGTTACTATAAAAGGTTCGAAACAATGCAATATGCATCTCACAGATGTCCAGGGCGAAGACGTGCAGGACTTTACACGGAAACGGTGGGAAACTTACACAACCTGCGTTAGACAGTGGCTTTCTCTGCAGGGTGCGTGTAAGGACCTTGCTGAAAATTATAAACATTGCGTCAATGTTGATTTTGACAATGTTCCCGAGGACGCTGGTTTCCATAAGACATGCTACATGCGATTTATTTGTAAAAGGCGTTTGAAGATACCTCCACAGTCAGGTACATCTACCGAGTCCACTGAGGTAAGCCAAACTGAAAGTGACAGTGAACACATGGCTAGCACAACATCAGGATGACTAAAAATCCTGCCCCTGATAGTGTTTTGCAGGTAGTCCACTGTAGTTGCAAATCAACCAAATGTGAAACTGAAAGATGTTCTTGTATGTCTGCAAGACTGTCTTGTACAGATTTATGTCGGTGCCAAACATGCGAGAATGTTTCAAAAGAAACAGAGGACAGAGCTGTATGGGATGATGACTTTGATGAAAGTGATATTGATGAGTAATATACGCACCATGTCACCATGTACAGTTTATTTTATTTTATTTTATTTTTATTTTCTATATTTGGATGTGTATTAATTTTTATTTTCATATTCAGAGACATAGTCGTATTTGAATAAATGTTTTACACCATACTTGTAAATGACTCTGACCTATTGTGCATTTATTTTTTTGTCTTATTCCATTTTTGACATTATTCCGATTTAGGAGGGCGTAGTAGCAATTCGGTTGATTTTCAGCCATTTATGGCCATGGTGTGCATTTTTTATTTTCTATCTTTCATTACACAGTAGGTTGTGATATTTTTAATATATGACACATAAGCTTTTAGCTAAATGTACTATATATTTCATTGTGCTGGGTGAAAATCACTTAAGTTGAAGCGTTTCCTTCAAGAAATTAGCTACATTTCTCACTCTGAATTCACCTATGTGTACACTAAGGCACCAATACTTGTTTCAAATGTTTGGCAGATGTGTTTATGACATTTGATAAAGATTTTGTGTTGCCAGAATTAACATAGCACTTAAAACAAGCAAAAACAGCAGCACCAGTTTTTCGTTTTTTGGGTATTCTCATAAAGATACATTTCTAGCTGGTGACAAAGTTCGGACAAATATTCTCAGTAGAACTTTTAACCCAGAGTCTAGAAGGGTATCGTCTATGAAAAAATGCATTGAACATGTAGATCCAGCGTAGTGGAGTGAAATTCACTTCCTAGGCACTTTTTCCATGGTCCCAATACAGCCTAAACGCAGGTTGTGTAAGTTTCCCACCGTTTCCGTGTAAAGTCCTGCACGTCTTCGCCCTGGACATCTGTGAGATGCATATAGCATCGTTTCGATCCTTCTTTAGTAACTTTTGAAGGCGGTTTCCTTGTCTTTCTTTTTTTTTTTTCCATCATCTTCGCTGGTATCTGTGCTAGATACAGTGGACGCCATGTTGTGTGTTTATCTGAAACCACGGCAACAGGACTCGGCTCCTATTGGTTCACGTGACCAAAAACTGCTGCACGCACTGTAAATCCTAGTCCGCCCGTGTAAATATCACTCCGCCACAGTAAAAAAAGACAGACACAAAAACGCTAATTATTAAAAAATGACTGGAAACGATGAGTAGAAACTTTTTTTGGTTACTAATTAACAATAGATATATCTTATAAAGCAGAGTTCATGTAGATCCACTTGAGTGGAACGAACCAACACAATCTCGTTCAGCCAGTACAGCCTACCAGCCTTGGAAAATATGAGCTCCACAGGGGTCGAAGTGGCCGGAACGCAGAGGCAGTACTTGGCGGCCAACGCCAGCTTTGGCTAGTGGTCTGAGTTCTGCTTCAACCATCCAAGCGGCCCAGACTTAATTCGGGTAGTCGGCCAAATACTGTTCCATCTCTCTTTTGCCACTTTCGTCTTGCTCCTCAGGATTGTCATCATCGGAGTCTGACTGCAGTAGCATGGACATCTCCTGATGCTTTTTTTTTCGTGGCGGTGGGACAGCAGCAGCATCCTTGCCATGCGTTTCTGCCGGCTCCTTTCCGCCTGCCGCTGGTGCAGATGTTCAGCCAAGCGGACAACCTTTAAATCAAACAACATTTTATTATTCAGATCTCAAATCACGAGTCATGCAAGATAAAGCAGTATGACATAGGAATAAATGCATAACTAAATATATAATTTCACTCAATTTAGGTCTAATAATAATAATAATATTATTCACACCTCGATGTAGACGAGATCCTTTTTCTCGTTGTCGAGGAATCTCACCTGTATGAAGTGCAGGTCCAGTGCAGAGGATAGGAGCTAAAGGCTGCTGGGATCCAAATCCGTCAGCTGCCATCTGCTGTCGATCTCCGCTATCAGCGTCTCCTTCATCTCTGCGATGGCGGGTCTGTCATCCTCCTCAGGTGACAGGTGGCGTTTCTTCAGGTTGAACAGCATCGGCAGAGTAGCGGACAAAGACAGATTCTCTTCCTGAGACAGCAGTTCTGTCAATGTTATTAGAGGTCCCAGCACTTCTGTTACCTCTTGTGCCAGCTTCCACTGGTCTGCTGTCGGGTCCAGAGTGTCATCACTTTTTTTTGTTATGTTTTGATCTGACAAAACAGCGGTCACTGGCCATCTCTGCTAAGCAGTCGGCTGAGGCAGGAGATGGCCCAGAATGCTGCCTTCAACCAGGCTTTCCCTCCATTGTAAGCGATGCCCACCTCAGTATGTACGTTGTACATTGTAAATAGTTTTTGATTTTGCTGCTGGCTAATAAAGTATTTTCTGCATCATAACTTTACATTTTGTCTGTTAAGACACTGGTGGGAAGAGAGTCAATAGTATTGTGGCAAAGTGGGCTAAGAGAGAATAGATAGACAACGCCACCTGGGGACTTGCACCCCAAGATATACTTGGACAACTCACAACAGGGGTAGGCACGCAGATCGAAATGAAATCCACAGACTGGAGGACGTGATTTCACAGCAAAGTCAAAACATTTTATTAAACAAAACGAATTAAAACAAGCAGACTAAATCATAAGATGTGGTGTGGGAGCTTCCAAAAGAAATAACTTACTACAGGGCTGAGGCTTACCACGACGGCGGTAACAAAAAAAAGGAGGAGAAATCCACACTACACAGCACCCGTGACACAGCAACAAATAAGTGATCAGGGGACCGCTGCCGCTCCGGGGCCCTCAGCACCTGTCAACAGGAAAAAAAGCACACACAATTAAAACATGCAACAAGCAGCCCTCACACCACAAATAATAAACACAACAACCCCCAAAAAGGAAAAAACAACACAAACAATTAATCAAAACCAGAATTAACACAAATTATTCACAACATAAGAAAACTAATCTCAAACCAAAGCCCACAATAAAGCACATAATCCAAAAATAAGAAGCAGAATAACAAAAAACAAATCCAAATATAAACTACACAAAACAGGGACTCAAATGAAAAGCTAACAGAAAAAAAGGGACCGCAAACAAAGCAAATAACGTCTGCAACTTTAAGAAACAGAGCCAGAATCTCCACAGCGGCGGTGTCTGGCACACACGCTGCCCCCAGCCAATCCCCAGCCTGCCCTAACAGCAGCAGCACTGGCGAGGAGACAACGCCACTCAAAAAAGAGACAGCCAAGACAGCAGTGCCAGGGTGAGGGGGGAGCGGCCGGACAAGAAGTCACTGACCTGCAAATAGAGGGGAATAAAAGGAAGGAAAAGGTTGAGTAATTCAATATATTTGCCAAGTGAGGCTGACTGGTTGGACAGCAACAGAGGAGGCCTGCAGCCCATGCTCAGCTGGTGATGGCCACGGGAATGTGCCGCACCCACGAGCTCCACAGTCCAGTCCTCAGGTATGCCACGCTGCACTGATTAAAAACGCCAACACTGCACAGCACAATTTCCACACTCGCTCACACGGAGGCTTGCCGGCTCCGTAAAGGAGGAAGAGGAAGAGAGGAAGACAGAGGGGCCAACCACATGCCTTTATACTCTGCCACTAATTGATGGTCACACTACCCCTAGTGGCAGGGAGTGCAATCCTGCATCTTGCCACAGTATGAATGAAACAATTCTTCATTCCTGAATAATGTATTTGTGTTTAATGAGATTTAACATGTTTTAACACAAGCTACTTTATGGTTCATATTTCCGTTGATCAAATTACACCAAAGCAATACTGATTGATCAAACTGGAATATTCTTAAAACAGCTGTTTTAATATTTTGGGATTTAATTTCTGATATAATCTTGCTAACCTTCACAAATTAAGAATTGCATAGACACATCTGCAAAAGGTACAAAAATTTATCAGAATTACATTCAACAGAACAATAGCGGTCCAGAGACAGAAAAATTGCAGTATAACAAGCAGAATAACTTTAAACTTTTGTATGACAAATCATGCATCAGTGCATCCCGTACATCTCTGCCCTCCTCTACACCTTGTGCCTCTGCATCATGTGCTGCTGCTTCAGGTACATCCTAATAAGGGGATTATTTATGAGCAATGAACACACCGAGACCCAAAGAGGAAGAATCCGCTCAGATGGGGTGCCTGTCTTATGGCACATAAGACAGCCATCTGAAACACATACACAGCATACATATTTTAATACCTAATAGCAGTAAATTGTAGCCATTACAGAATTGGACACGGGACTGATATAAGATAACTGTAGTGAACTTGTATTACCCTCATATGCTGTCTAGTTCGTATCCTCTTGTTTTAAGCTTGATACTACTGTATCGCCTCCTGTGTGTCTTGACTCGCCGCACTCAGCTTTCTTCAACTCTTCTTTTACTTTGAATCTGACAGAAAGCCAGAGACCGAGCAGCAGGTGTAACATCGCCTACATCCATCCGTCCATTCTCTATACTAGGGATGTGCGCGACTAGTCGTTTAATCGTTTAACCGCCTACTCATTTATTAAACGTTTAGTATTTTACTAGTCGGTTAAACGCTAGTGTGCCCCCCCACCCCGACTGGGCGCTGCCATGCAGCTCTATGCTCGGGCGTGCGCCGCACGCTCGTCCCGTCTGGGCTACCTGGTTGATCCTGCCAGTAGCATATGCTTGTCTCTTTTTTCAACCCCCGCTATCCCCCTCATCATTAGCTGTGTTTTGAACACTCCAGCTACACCCACCACCCCGAAGCAAAGCATCGGCTCCAGTATGTGCTGCTCGTGGACTGTCATGGCACACCGACCCGCTGCCGTTACGCACAGACGCAGCGGTACTTTCTGTCTTAGTGGACGACTGAACATCTTCATCAGAGGGTGAATATTCCACTTCAGAATATGAGTAAGCCATTACTTGACAAAGTACTTTGTCAGCGTTGACCAGACCTCTCGGTATGGTGAGTTTTCTCACTCTAAAATGTGCCGTCTTGCGCTCTGATACACTCCGACGGCAAGTCTCGTCTCCTCGGTTTTCAAACTCTAAATTCCAAAACTTTAAATGAAAACACGCCCACAACTGATGCTCCGATTAAAGTTCCAGATGTCCGCCATCTCCTGGTGTACAGTACATGAGGCACACGAGGCAGTATATTTGAAGCTATGGCTTGTTATGTTCAGCAATGTTGCTTGTCGCAATATTGCGACTTTGGCGCTTAAAGGGTTAAATTGAAAGTTTTCCGAACCGACTAGTCGCCAATAAAATTAGCGACTAGTCGGTTCGGAAATTAGTCCAAATTCCCATCCCTACTCTATACACCGCTTTTTCCTCGCGGGGAGTCTATCCCAGCTGACTCAGGTGAAGGCAGGGGACACCCTGGACAGGTCACCAGTCTGTCGCAGGGCCACATATATAGACGAACAATCACTCTCGCATTCAAACCTATGGACAATTTAGAGTAACCAATTAACCTCAGCATATTTTTGGACTGTGGGAGGAAGCCGGAGTGCCCGGAGAAAACCCATACATGCACAGGGAGAACATGCAACCTCCATGCAGAAAGACCCACCCCGGGATTTGAACCGGGGATCTTCTTGCTGCAAGGCGAAAGCGCTAATCACCTATCCACTATGCAGCCCCATCGTGTACATGTCCTCATAGACATATATACGTAGACGCCTCATTGACTGCGGCTGCCCACTCGAGCGATGTGCCTGCAGCGCCGCCATCTTGGACCGGGGCCAGCCGAGGCAGCGGTGCATAGACATCTATGGAGGAGAGAGGTACTGCTGAATCTAAAAGTGGAATTATTCGCCAAATTTTGAACCGATTGCCAAACTGTTTGATTTTTAGAAACGTCACACGTGTAGCTACTATACAAGGTGCTCGGATATTTTTTTACAATGCAGGTTTTGCCATACTGCTATTATTACTACTGTTAATAATAATAATTATTATTATTACTACTCTTAATATTATATCAATTATTACTATTATTACTGCTATTATTACTATTATTTTTATCATTATTATTACTGTTATTATTACTATTATATCACGTGTATAAATCACGTTCTTTCGGAAACCTTAAACATGTGAGAAAAGTAGCTAGAGATAAAGAATTGTCTACAACAAAAATAGTTCCATCATAAATCAGGGCTATTAGATCAATCAGACGCTGTATTCTAACCCACCAATTACTGCAGTAAGTTGCTAGGAACGCTAGATTCATAACATCGAATTTTAAACAAAAAATTGTCTCAGATTAGTTATTTCACCGGTAAGCAGCTGTGTAATACACAGGATGATGCAGAGAGCTGGTTAGATCATGGGTAGTAGAAGCCAGACACGGAGCTGAGGGGTTCTATCCGTCTTCTCGGCGTTTATTTCACTCTAGCTATGACAACCTGCTAACAATATATTATTTCTTACATACATCTTACATGTGAAAAGTAATCCCACATGCTCTTGTTCCCTTACAGCGCTCATTAGAGCATCCATACCAATGACGTATATATAGAGCTAGACCGCTCACTGCTCGGCGAACAACAGCAGCGCCATGGTAAATCGGCGCTGACTTCCGGTAGTGGTAAGAAGCTGTGGCGCGCTATTTGATCCTGTGTAAATACACCAACTTCAAGGCCTGCTTGTCATCAGTGATGGGACAATATGTGTTATGTTATGGCTTTTACTGTTAGCAGACAATAAAATCTCTGTCCTAGGCACGTTTTCACGGCAATCACAGCGTTGTTTAGCCCTCACAGACAGAGACAGAGACCACCACACAATAATGAGTGCTGAATGCTGATGCAGTGATTGTGTCAATAACAACTGTTTCATACTTTCTGCAGCATTAGTGTTTTACTTACCTGGGCTCTAAAAAATATTGGAACCAATGCCACTGCTGCCTGGCTGGTTTGGGTTGTCCTCACTGCGATCTAAAACATTTGATAAAAAAATTAACATGGCAAATTCCCAAAAGATGTGTTTCTGTTTCACCAATACCTGAAAGAAAACATTATCACAATGAATGGCTGCAAATCAAAATGAAAGCCAAAAACCGATCCTGAATCATTTTCATAGCCACACAAACTGACAAGAAAAGAACTAAATTGAAATAATGAGCAACCATTAACAATTAAGGAACATAACCTTTTTCTCTGGTTTCCCCAGATTGAGGGATGGTACAGCCCCTGGCCTGAGAAGCTTGTGTTGCACATGTTTTGAGAGGATGAAGTCCTCCTCCCTGAAATGGTTGCTGCATACATAATTATGATCATCTCCTCTTGGTCCCCACCGCTTCTCTACTGATGGCCTGTATCCATTGCTCTCTCAGTGTGCTGTCCTTGGACTGCTTGGGAAACCTGAAATGTGTGGCATATTATAATATATCCATAGACAATGATGCACTGTGACTGTCATTGAATACTGATAGTCACACTAGCTTACACTATACAGTTAGTGATTCAGCTAAACTGGCTGAGTGCAGCACTCAAGCCAAGGTCAGAAGGAGTTTCTGTTTGCAAACAAAGAAGCAGAGCAAATTTTAGGCAGAATGTCCCAAATAAAAGAGCCACTTACTTATGAAAGGAAATATTACAAATGGATTGGTGCAGGAGATGGCAGCACACGATTTCACCATGGTCAGATATTAGCCACATCCACCTGAAACCATAACAACAGAGACACTTAAATTAACAGGTTCATGATGTGATGATTGCAAGGTGAGTGTCAACACGTTTCCTTTCACTTACATTCCAGAGAAGGAATCACAAAACTGGTGGCATTGAAGGAGCTAGCAGAAGTGTTAACTGCTAAGTGCTATGCAGCGACGTATGCACTTGTCAGTGTCACATATGATCATGCCGTGCTGCTCACCTTCTCAAACAGATTTCTAGTTCATTAACACATATTTTCTGATGACAAAAATAGCCTTGTCACCCGTCACCAGGTCAGAGTGAGACCACAGGCACAGGGGGAATGGCGAGCCATGAGCATGACAGTGAACTGGGGAACTCTCCTGAGGAGAGTCTGCTCAGCTGCAGTCAGTGAAAAACCCAGCCAGTGCTGGTCTAGGGCCTCCTGGCCTGGTGTGCTCAACGTATTTCAAGTAGTGATGTTTCAAGATGTGCCGAGGCTTCAAAGCGTGTGTCGAGTAATGGAGGGGGCGTTTCCACGAAGTGCGTATCGAGGCTTGCTTCATTTAGGGGAGGAGCCAAAAATGATGACGTTCGAAGCCTCGTGAGCTGGTCGTACTGCTTGACTGGTTCAAGGGGCAGCAAAACGCAATGGATTCCCAGTTCACATTTGTTGGATTTTTGTCTGCTGTATCTTTGCCTGCAATCGGTTTGAGATTCTTTTTCTCCATAGAAAAAGACCAAAAGAGAAGATTCTCCCCTTTCTGGGAATACATTGACCTGATTTCTCCTAATAAAGTGGCACATAACAGATGAAGTTTAATATGAGTATCTGTGACAACACTGCACATCGCTTGTTCTAATTAGGGTCCGAGCACCGAGGGTGCGAAGGACAGGCGGTGCCAGGGCACCGACTGTCCAAGGCACCAGCGGTGCCAAGGACCCTATTGAAACCCTAGGGTTTATTATTAGGGTCTGAGCACCGAGGGTGCAAAGGACATGCGGTGCCAGGGCACCGACTGTCCAAGGCACCAGCGGTGCCAAGGACCCTATTGAAACCCTAGGGTTTATTATTAGGGTCCGAGCACCGAGGGTGCGAAGGACAGGCGGTGCCAGGG
Organism: Acanthochromis polyacanthus; assembly: GCF_021347895.1. Classification (NCBI taxonomy): domain Eukaryota; kingdom Metazoa; phylum Chordata; class Actinopteri; family Pomacentridae; genus Acanthochromis; species Acanthochromis polyacanthus. Next base: position 6,782,038 of record NC_067132.1, on the reverse strand, counting down.
CACCGACTGTCCAAGGCACCAGCGGTGCCAAGGACCCTATTGAAACCCTAGGGTTTATTAGGGTCCGAGCACCAACAGTGCCGAAGGACCCTATTGGAACCTTAGGGTTTTTTATTATTATTATTATTATTATTATTATTCTGCCAAAACAACTGCATTTTTCAGGGCCTGAACATGCTCGAAAAGTCATGAAAATTTGCACACACATCAGAACTGGCGAAAAATTTCTTATTTTTTAGGGCATGTGGAGGTGTGTGGCAAAATGGCTCCATAGCGCCCCCTACAAAATTTTAAAAAGTGGTATTAGGCCAACTCGGAGGGAATTTGGCCGAGAGCTAAAAAATTTGGGAGGCATATGCAGCACATCAGGAAACACAAAAAGTCAATCACAGCCATGCTCTACACCCAACAGGAAGTGCGCCATCATGCGTTAACTGTACAAAATCTGTCATGAACTCCTCCTAGGGGGAAAGTCTTAGCGATCTGAAATTTTGCCAGTACATACAGCCGGCCTTCCTGAGAAAAAGTTATTAAAATCTTCCTCCATAGTTAAAGGGTGTGGTCGTGGCGGCCTGTCGAAATTTGATCCTTCGCCATGAAACAGGAAATGCTGTCTAACTCTCCTGAACATGCTCCGATCTGAATGAAACTTTACATGTATGATCACAGACCTGCCACGATGACATTCAAATAGCAAGATTCATTCACAGTCACAGCGCCACCTTGTGGTATCAAGAATTTGACATTTTTTAGACTTTCATGTACTATTCTTAGCCTGTTGCTCAGATTCACCTCAGATGTTGTGACATAAGCCTGAACACATTGATGATGAAGCACAGAAAAAATGGTGACGTGTGATGAAAAGGCGTGTCTGTGGCGGGACGGCAAAGTTTGATGTTTCGCCATGAAAATTGAAGTGTTCATATCTCAGCTGCAAAAGGATCCTATCTGCCCCAAACTTCATGTGCTGGACACCAGAACCAGTTTGAGGACATCCACACTGAAAAATTTAGAAAAAGTCATAGCGCCACCTCTTGATAACAAGCAGTTTAGAAATTACATTTGCACACATCATTGCTCCAACCTTTGTCATATCATTCTGAAAATTGGTCAGCTGATTCTTCACCCCCAGACAATACCACAGTGTGAAGATTTTGATATTTGATGAAATGCTGTTGCCGTGGCAACGCGTTGTTTTTGTGACAAACAAAGTACTTTTTGACAGGCTTAGAATGTTCAACAGCTCACCAAAATTTACACACACATCACAGTCATCTCAAGGAATAACACTGTATGCATCTCTGCAGGGCATGTGCTATAGCGCCCCCTGCAGTATGTTTAATAAACAGCCCCCGCAGCATGTTTCACCTCCATCCACAAAATTTGGGAGGCCTATAGAACACACCAGGACACACAAAAAGCCTCTTGGAGCCATCCCCTAAACTCAACAGGAAGTCCGCCATTTTGAATTAAGTGGATAAAATTTCTGTATTTTTTTCATTTTTGAGAGCGAACTCCTCCTCGGGGTTAAGGTCTAGAGAGCTGAAATTTTGCCAGGATATACAACACGATGTTATGATCAAAAGTTATTAAAAGATTCTTGCAGAGTCAAAGGGTGTGGACATGGCGACCTCCAGAATTTTGATGGTTCGCCATGAAACATCAAGTGCTACCTAACGATCCTCTGCATGCTCCAATCTACCTCAGACCTCACATGATTAAACACAGTCCTGTCCTGATCACATTTATTGGCCAAAATACATTCACAGCATCTACCATAGCGCCCCCTAAAAGAATTTAAAAAATAGCCTCCACACAGACTTTCACCTATGACTATGAAATTTGGCATGCATATGTAGCACATCAGTGCAAGCAAAAAAGTCTCTTGGAGTCATTCTCTAAACACAACAGAAAGTCAGCCATTTTGAATTAAATGTCAGATATTTGGTGTTTTTGGTCATTTTCAACAATTCATTTGTCACTGGCAATAACTCCAAAACACCTGAATTTGGGACAATATATAAGAAACGCCTTCAGGTTGCATATTTGCGAAAATTGTTCACAAAACTCAAAGGGCGTGGCCATGGCGGGCAGCTGAACTTTAATGTTACGCCATGAAGCAGGACGTCTTGTGTAAATCCCCTGTACACGCTGCAATCCGCCTCAAACTTTACATGTTTGATCAGAGTCCAGTCCTGATGAGTTTCATAGACCACTATACAGTCACAGACATAGTGCCACCTGGTGGATGGACAGAAAGTGCTGCATAAATAGCCTGTACATGCTCCGATCTGCCTGAAATTTGACCTGAGTGCTCAGAATCCAGTCCTCGTTACATCCATGAGCCTAAATACACTTTGTCGCAGCATTGCCTGGTGGACATGCCTGGGGTCGCCGACCAGCAAGGATGCGAGGACCCGTCCAACGCTGCTCGCAGCTTTAATTAGGGTCCGAGGACAGGCGGTGCAAGGGCACCGGCTGTCCAAGGCACCAACGGTGCCGTAGGACCCTATTGGAACCCTCCGGTTTATTATTATTATTATTATTTGAGGACAGGCGGTGCAAGGGCACCGGCTGTCCAAGGCACCAACGGTGCCGTAGGACCCTATTGGAACCCTCCGGTTTATTATTATTATTATTAGGGTCCGAGCACCGAGGTGCCGAGGACAGGCGGTGCAAGGGCACCGGCTGTCCAAGGCACCAACGGTGCCGTAGGACCCTATTGGAACCCTACGGTTTATTATTATTATTATTATTATTATTATTATTATTATTATTAGGGTCCGAGCACCGAGGTGCCGAGGACAGGCGGTGCAAGGGCACCGGCTGTCCAAGGCACCAACGGTGCCGTAGGACCCTATTGGAACCCTACGGTTTATTATTATTATTATTATTATTATTATTATTATTATTATTATTATTATTATTTGTCTCTCAGAACAACTGCATTTTTGAGGGCCTAAACATGCTCAAAAAGTCATGAAAATTTGCACACACATCAGAACTGGCGAAAAATTTCATATTTTGTAGGGCATGTGGAGGTGTGTGGCAAAATGGCTCCATAGCGCCCCCTACAAAATTTTAAAAAGTGGTATTAGGCCAACTCAGAGGGAGTTTGGTCGAGAGCAACAAAATTTGGGAGGCATATGCAGCACATCAGGAAACACAAAAAAGTCAATCACAGCCATGCTCTACACCCAACAGGAAGTGCGCCATCATGCGTTAACTGTACAAAATCTATGATGAACTCCTCCTAGGGGAAAAGTCTGAGCGATCTGAAATTTTGCCAGTACATACAGCAGACCTTCCTGAGAAAAAGTTATCAAAATCTTCCTCCATAGTTAAAGGGTGTGGTCGTGGCGGCCTGTCGAAATTTGATCCTTCGCCATGAAACAGGAAATGCTGTCTAACTCTCCTGAACATGCTCCGATCTGAATGAAACTTTACATGTATGATCACAGACCTGCCTCGATGACATCAATACAGCAAGATTCATTCACAGTCACAGCGCCACCTTGTGGTATCAAGAATTTGACATTTTTTACACTTTCATGTACTATTCTTACCCTGTTGCTCAGATTCACCTCAGATGTTGTGACATAAGCCTGAACACATTGATGATGAAGCACAGAAAAAATGGTGACGTGTGATGAAAAGGCGTGTCTGTGGCGGGACGGCAAAGTTTGATGTTTCGCCATGAAAATTGAAGTGTTCATATCTCAGCTGCAAAGGATCCTATCTGCCCCAAACTTCATGTGCTGGACACCAGAACCAGTTTGAGGACATCCACACTGAAAAATTTAGAAAAAGTCATAGCGCCACCTCTTGGTAACAAGCAGTTTAGAAATTACATTTGCACACATCATTGCTCCAAACTTTGTCATATCATTCTGAAAATTGGTCAGCTAATTCTTCACCCCCAGACAATACCACAGTGTGAAGATTTTGATATTTGATGAAATGCTGTTGCTGTGGCAACGCGTTGTTTTTGTGACAAACAAAGTACTTTTTGACAGGCTTAGAATGTTCAACAGCTCACCAAAATTTACACACACATCACAGTCGTCTCAAGGAATAACACTGTATGCATCTCTGCAGGGCATGTGCTATAGCGCCCCCTGCAGTATGTTTAATAAACAGCCCCGGCAGCATGTTTCACCTACATCCACAAAATTTGGGAGGCCTATAGAGCACACCAGGACACACAAAAAAGCCTCTTGGAGCCATCCCCTAAACTCAACAGGAAGTCCGCCATTTTGAATTAAGTGGATAAAATTTCTGTATTTTTTTCATTTTTGAGAGCGAACTCCTCCTCGGGGTTAAGGTCTAGAGAGCTGAAATTTTGCCAGGATATACAACACGATGTTATGATCAAAAGTTATCAAAGGATTCTTGCAGAGTCAAAGGGTGTGGACATGGCGACCTCCAGAATTTTGATGGTTCGCCATGAAACATCAAGTGCTACCTAACTATCCTCTACATGCTCCAATCTACCTCAGACCTCACATGATTAAACACAGTCCTGTCCTGATCACATTTATTGGCCAAAATACATTCACAGCATCTACCATAGCGCCCCCTAAAAGAATTTAAAAAATAGCCTCCACACAGACTTTCACCTATGACTATGAAATTTGGCATGCATATGTAGCACATCAGTGCAAGCAAAAAAGTCTCTTGGAGTCATTCTCTAAACACAACAGAAAGTCAGCCATTTTGAATTAAATGTCAGATTTTTGGTGTTTTTGGTCATTTTCAACAATTCATTTGTCACTGGCAATAACTCCAAAACACCTGAATTTGGGAAAATATATAAGAAACGCCTTCAGGTTGCATATTTGCGAAAATTGTTCACAAAACTCAAAGGGCATGGCCATGGCGGCAAACTGAACTTTAATGTTACGCCATGAAGCAGGACGTCTTGTGTAAATCCCCTGTAAATGCTGCAATCTGCCTCAAACTTTACATGTTTGATCAGAGTCCAGGCCTGATGAGTTTCATAGACCACTATACAGTCACAGACATAGTGCCACCTGGTGGATGGACACAAAGTGCTGCAAAAATAGTCTGTACATGCTCCAATCTGTCTGAAATTTGACCTGAGTGCTTAGAATCCAGTCCTCGTTACATCCATGAGCCTAAATACACTTTGTCGCAGCATTGCCTGGTGGACATGCCTGGGGTCGCCGACCAGCAAGGATGCGAGGACCCGTCCAACGCTGCTCGCAGCTTTAATTATTATTATTATTTGTCTCTCAGAACAACTGCATTTTTGAGGGCCTAAACATGCTCAAAAACTCATGAAAATTTGTACACACACCAGAACTGGTGAAAAATTTTATATTCTAAAGGAATTGTGGTAGTGTATGACAAAATGGCTCCATAGCGCCCCCTACAAAATTTTAAAAAGCGGTATTAGGCCAACTCGGAGGGAATTTGGCCGAGAGCTAAAAAATTTGGGAGACATATGCAGCACATCAGGAAACACAAAAAAGTCAATCACAGCCATGCTCTACACCCAACAGGAAGTGCGCCATCATGCATTAACTGTACAAAATCTATGATGAACTCCTCCTAGGGGAAAAGTCTGAGCGATCTGAAATTTTGCCAGTACATACAGCAGACCTTCCTGAGAAAAAGTTATCAAAATCTTCCTCCATAGTTAAAGGGTGTGGTCGTGGCGGCCTGTCGAAATTTGATCCTTCGCCATGAAACAGGAAATGCTGTCTAACTCTCCTGAACATGCTCTGATCTGAATGAAACTTTACATGTATGATCACAGACCTGCCTCGATGACATCCATATAGCAAGATTCATTCACAGTCACAGCGCCACCTTGTGGTATCAAGAATTTGACATTTTTTAGACTTTCATGTACTATTCTGAGCCTGTTGCTCAGATTCACCTCAGATGTTGTGACATAAGCCTGAACACATTGATGATGAAGCACAGAAAAAATGGTGACGTGTGATGAAAAGGCGTGTCTGTGGCGGGACGGCAAAGTTTGATGTTTCGCCATGAAAATTGAAGTGTTCATATCTCAGCTGCAAAGGATCCTATCTGCCCCAAACTTCATGTGCTGGACACCAGAACCAGTTTGAGGACATCCACACTGAAAAATTTAGAAAAAGTCATAGCGCCACCTCTTGGTAACAAGCAGTTTAGAAATTACATTTGCACACATCATTGCTCCAAACTTTGTCATATCATTCTGAAAATTGGTCAGCTGATTCTTCACCCCCAGACAATACCACAGTGTGAAGATTTTGATATTTGATGAAATGCTGTTGCCGTGGCAACGCGTTGTTTTTGTGACAAACAAAGTACTTTTTGACAGGCTTAGAATGTTCAACAGCTCACCAAAATTTACACACACATCACTGTCGTCTCCAGGAATAACACTGTATGCATCTCTGCAGGGCATGTGCTATAGCGCCCCCTACAGTATGTTTAATAAACAGCCCCGGCAGCATGTTTCACCTACATCCACAAATTTGGGAGGCCTATAGAGCACACCAGGACACACAAAAAAGCCTCTTGGAGCCATCCCCTAAACTCAACAGGAAGTCCGCCATTTTGAATTAAGTGGATAAATTTCTCTATTTTTTTAATTTTTGAGAGCGAACTCCTCCTCGGGTTAACTCTAGAGACCTGAAATTTTGCCAGGATATACAACACGATGTTATGATCAAAAGTTATTAAAAGATTCTTCCAGAGTCAAAGGGTGTGGACATGGCGACCTCCAGAATTTTGATGGTTCGCCATGAAACATCAAGTGCTATCTAACTATCCTCTGCATGCTCCAATCTACCTCAGACCTCACATGATTAACACAGTCCTGTCCTGATCACATTTATGGCCAAAATACATCCACAGTATGTGTCATAGCGCCCCCTACAGAATTTTAAAAATAGCCTCCACAGAGACTTTCACCTATGACTATGAAATTTGGCATGCATATGTAACACGTCAGTGCAAACAAAAAAGTCTCTTGGAGTCATTCTCTAAACCCAACAGGAAGTCGCTATTTTGAATTAAATGTCAGATTTTTGGTGTTTTTGATCATTTTCAACAATTCATTTCTCACAGGCAATAGCTCCAAAACATCTGAATTTGGGAAAATATATAAGACACGCCTTCAGTTGCATATTTGCGAAAATTGTTCATAAAACTCAAAGGGCGTGGCCATGGCGGGCAGCTGAACTTTAATGTTACGCCATGAAGCAGGACGTCTTGTGTAAATCCCCTGTACATGCTGCAATCCGCCTCAAACTTTACATGTTTGATCAGAGTCCAGTCCTGATGAGTTTCATAGACCAACATACAGTCACAGAGATAGCGCCACCTGGTGGATGGACACAAAGTGCTGCATAAATAGCCTGTACATGCTCCAATCTGCCTGAAATTTGACCTGTGTGCTCAGAATCCAGCCTTTGTGACATTCATGGGCCTAAATACACTCTCAGTCGTAGCATTGCCTGGTGGACATGCTTGGGGTCGCCGACCAGCAAGGATGCGAGGACCCGTTCAATGCTGCTCGCAGCTTTAATTATTATTATTATTTGTCTCTCAGAACAATTGCATTTTTGAGGGCCTAAACATGCTCAAAAACTCATGAAAATTTGTACACACATCAGGACTGGTGAAAAATTTCATATTTTAAAGGAATTGTAGAGGTGTGTGGCAAAATGGCTCCATAGCGCCCCCTACACTTTCCCACGCCCATCATGTTTCACCTACAGCTACCAAATTTGGTACACATATGCAGCACATCAGACTGAACAAAAAAGTCAGTGACAGCCATATTCCAAACCCAACAGGAAGTGAGCTATTTTAAGTTGAATGTGAGATTTTGCCCATTTTTCATTTTTTTCCAGAGCGAACTCCTCCCAGGGGGAAACTCCAATTCGCCTCAAATTCAACCAGTACATACAGGAGGCCTTAATGAGCAAAAGTTATCAAAATCTTTTTCAAAAGTCAAAGGGCGTGTCCGTGGCGGTCTGTGGAATTTTGATCCTTCGCCATGAAATTTCAAGTTGTGTGTAAATGCCCTGAACATGCTCCAATCTGCCTGAAACTTTATATGTATGATCAGATTCCTGCCCTGATCACATCCATATGATGAAATCCATTCACAGTCAGAGCGCCACCTGCTGGCAACAGAAAATGTCATTTTTTACACTTTGATGTATTATTCTTTGTCTCTTGCTCAGATTCACCTCAAATGTGGTGAAATAAACCTTAACATGTTGATGATTATTCACAGTGAAAATGGTGACGTGTCATAAAAAGGTGTGTCTGTGGCGGCGCGGCGAATTTAGATGTCTCGCCATGACGACTAAAATGTTTATATCTCAGCAAATCCTAATCGTATCTGCCCCAAACTTCATGTGCTGGACACCATTCCCAGTGTGAGGTCATCCACGGTGAAAATTTTGGAAAAAATCATAGCGCCACCTATTGGTAACAAGAAGTTTAGAAATTACATTTGCACACACCATTGCTCCAAACTTTTTCATATCATTCTGAAAATTGGTCAGCTGATTCTTCACCCCCAGACAATACCACAGTGTGAAGATTTTGATATTTGATGAAATGCTGTTGCCGTGGCAACGCGTTGTTTTTGTGACAAACAAAGTACTTTTTGACAGGCTTAGAATGTTCAACAGCTCACCAAAATTTACACACACATCACAGTCGTCTCAAGGAATAACACTGTATGCATCTCTGCAGGGCATGTGCTATAGCGCCCCCTGCAGTATGTTTAATAAACAGCCCCGGCAGCATGTTTCACCTACATCCACAAAATTTGGGAGGCCTATAGAGCACACCAGGACACACAAAAAAGCCTCTTGGAGCCATCCCCTAAACTCAACAGGAAGTCCGCCATTTTGAATTAAGTGGATAAAATTTCTGTATTTTTTTCATTTTTGAGAGCGAACTCCTCCTCGGGGTTAAGGTCTAGAGAGCTGAAATTTTGCCAGGATATACAACACGATGTTCTGATCAAAAGTTATCAAAGGATTCTTGCAGAGTCAAACGGTGTGGACATGGCGACCTCCTCAATGTTGATGGTTTGCCATGAAACATCAAGTGCTACCTAACTATCCTCTGCATGCTCCAATCTACCTCAGACCTCACATGATTAAACACAGTCCTGTCCTGATCACATTTATTGGCCAAAATACATTCACAGCATGTTCCGTAGCGCCCCCTACAGCATTTTTAAGAATAGCCTCCACAGAGACTTTCACCTATGACTATGAAATTTGGCATGCATATGTAGCACTTCATTGCAAACAAAAAAGTCTCTTGGAGTCATTCTCTAAACTCAATAGGAAGTCCGCTATTTTGAATTAAATGTCAGATTTTTGGTGTTTTTGATCATTTTCAACAATTGATTTCTCACAGGCAATAGCTCCAAAACACCTGAAATTGGGACAATATATACTACACGCCTTCAGGTTGAGTATTTGTGAAAATTGTTCACAAAACTCAAAGGGCGTGGCCATGGCAGCCAACTGAACTACAATGTTACGCCATGAAGCAGGACATCTTATGTAAATCCCCTGTAAATGCTGCAATTGCCTGAAACTTTACATGTTTGATCAGAGACCGGTCCTTATGAGTTTCATAGACCAATATACAGTCACAGAGATAGCGCCACCTGGTGGATGGACAGAAAGTGCAGCATAAATAGCCTGTACATGCTCCAATCTGCCTGAAATTTGACCTGTGTGCTCAGAATCCAGCCTTTGTGACATCCGTGGGCCTAAATATACTCTCAGTCGTAGCATTGCCTGGTGGACATGCTTGGGGTCGCCGACCAGCAAGGATGCGAGGACCCGTTCAACGCTGCTCGCAGCTTTAATTATTATTATTATTATTATTATTATTATTTGTCTCTCAGAACAACTGCATTTTTGAGGGCCTAAACATGCTCAAAAACTCATGAAAATTTGTGCACACACCAGAACTGGTGAAAAATTTTATATTCTAAAGGAATTGTGGTAGTGTATGACAAAATGGCTCCATAGCGCCCCCTACAAAATTTTAAAAAGTGGTATTAGGCCAACTCGGAGGGAATTTGGCCGAGAGCTAAAAAATTTGGGAGGCATATGCAGCACATCAGGAAACACAAAAAAGTCAATCACAGCCATGCTCTACACCCAACAGGAAGTGCGCCATCATGCGTTAACTGTACAAAATCTATGATGAACTCCTCCTAGGGGAAAAGTCTGAGCGATCTGAAATTTTGCCAGTACATACAGCAGACCTTCCTGAGAAAAAGTTATCAAAATCTTCCTCCATAGTTAAAGGGTGTGGTCGTGGCGGCCTGTCGAAATTTGATCCTTCGCCATGAAACAGGAAATGCTGTCTAACTCTCCTGAACATGCTCCGATCTGAATGAAACTTTACATGTATGATCACAGACCTGCCTCGATGACATCCATACAGCAAGATTCATTCACAGTCACAGCGCCACCTTGTGGTATCAAGAATTTGACATTTTTTACACTTTCATGTACTATTCTTAGCCTGTTGCTCAGATTCACCTCAGATGTTGTGACATAAGCCTGAACACATTGATGATGAAGCACAGAAAAAATGGTGACGTGTGATGAAAAGGCGTGTCTGTGGCGGGACGGCAAAGTTTGATGTTTCGCCATGAAAATTGAAGTGTTCATATCTCAGCTGCAAAGGATCCTATCTGCCCCAAACTTCATGTGCTGGACACCAGAACCAGTTTGAGGACATCCACACTGAAAAATTTAGAAAAAGTCATAGCGCCACCTCTTGGTAACAAGCAGTTTAGAAATTACATTTGCACACATCATTGCTCCAAACTTTGTCATATCATTCTGAAAATTGGTCAGCTAATTCTTCACCCCCAGACAATACCACAGTGTGAAGATTTTGATATTTGATGAAATGCTGTTGCCGTGGCAACGCGTTGTTTTTGTGACAAACAAAGTACTTTTTGACAGGCTTAGAATGTTCAACAGCTCACCAAAATTTACACACACATCACAGTCGTCTCAAGGAATAACACTGTATGCATCTCTGCAGGGCATGTGCTATAGCGCCCCCTGCAGTATGTTTAATAAACAGCCCCCGCAGCATGTTTCACCTACATCCACAAAATTTGGGAGGCCTATAGAGCACACCAGGACACACAAAAAAGCCTCTTGGAGCCATCCCCTAAACTCAACAGGAAGTCCGCCATTTTGAATTAAGTGGATAAAATTTCTGTATTTTTTTCATTTTTGAGAGCGAACTCCTCCTCGGGGTTAAGGTCTAGAGAGCTGAAATTTTGCCAGGATATACAACACGATGTTATGATCAAAAGTTATTAAAAGATTCTTGCAGAGTCAAAGGGTGTGGACATGGCGACCTCCAGAATTTTGATGGTTCGCCATGAAACATCAAGTGCTACCTAACTATCCTCTGCATGCTCCAATCTACCTCAGACCTCACATGATTAAACACAGTCCTGTCCTGATCACATTTATAGGCCAAAATACATCCACAGTATGTGTCATAGCGCCCCCTAAAAGAATTTAAAAAATAGCCTCCACACAGACTTTCACCTATGACTATGAAATTTGGCATGCATATGTAGCACATCAGTGCAAGCAAAAAAGTCTCTTGGAGTCATTCTCTAAACACAACAGAAAGTCAGCCATTTTGAATTAAATGTCAGATTTTTGGTGTTTTTGGTCATTTTCAACAATTCATTTGTCACTGGCAATAACTCCAAAACACCTGAATTTGGGAAAATATATAAGAAACGCCTTCAGGTTGCATATTTGCGAAAATTGTTCACAAAACTCAAAGGGCATGGCCATGGCGGCCAACTGAACTTTAATGTTACGCCATGAAGCAGGACGTCTTGTGTAAATCCCCTGTACATGCTGTAATCTACCTCAAACTTTACATGTTTGATCAGAGTCCAGTCCTGATGAGTTTCATAGACCACTATACAGTCACAGACATAGTGCCACCTGGTGGATGGACACAAAGTGCTGCAAAAATAGTCTGTACATGCTCCAATCTGTCTGAAATTTGGCCTGAGTGCTCAGAATCCAGTCCTCGTTACATCCATGAGCCTAAATACACTTTGTCGCATCATTGCCTGGTGGACATGCTTGGGGTCGCCGACCAGCAAGGATGCGAGGACCCGTTCAATGCTGCTCGCAGCTTTAATTAGGGTCCGAGCACCGAGGTGCCGAGGACAGGCGGTGCAAGGGCACCGGCTGTCCAAGGCACCAACGGTGCCGTAGGACCCTATTGAAACCCTACGGTTTATTATTAGGGTCCGAGCACCGAGGTGCTGAGGACAGGCGGTGCAAGGGCACCGGCTGTCCAAGGCACCAACGGTGCCGTAGGACCCTATTGGAACCCTACGGTTTATTATTATTATTATTATTATTATTATTATTATTATTATTATTATTTGTCTCTCAGAACAACTGCATTTTTGAGGGCCTAAACATGCTCAAAAACTCATGAAAATTTGTACACACACCAGAACTGGTGAAAAATCTTATATTCTAAAGGAATTGTGGTGGTGTGTGGCAAAATGGCACCATAGCGCCCCCTACAAAATTTTAAAAAGTGGTATTAGGCCAACTCGGATGGAATTTGGCCGAGAGCTAAAAAATTTGGGAGGCATATGCAGCACATCAGGAAACACAAAAAAGTCAATCACAGCCATGCTCTACACCCAACAGGAAGTGCGCCATCATGCGTTAACTGTACAAAATCTATGATGAACTCCTCCTAGGGGAAAAGTCTGAGCGATCTGAAATTTTGCCAGTACATACAGCAGACCTTCCTGAGAAAAAGTTATCAAAATCTTCCTCCATAGTTAAAGGGTGTGGTCGTGGCGGCCTGTCGAAATTTGATCCTTCGCCATGAAACAGGAAATGCTGTCTAACTCTCCTGAACATGCTCCGATCTGAATGAAACTTTACATGTATGATCACAGACCTGCCTCGATGACATCCATACAGCAAGATTCATTCACAGTCACAGCGCCACCTTGTGGTATCAAGAATTTGACATTTTTTAGACTTTCATCTACTATTCTTAGCCTGTTGCTCAGATTCACCTCAGATGTTGTGACATAAGCCTGAACACATTGATGATGAAGCACAGAAAAAATGGTGACGTGTGATGAAAAGGCGTGTCTGTGACGGGACGGCAAAGTTTGATGTTTCGCCATGAAAATTGAAGTGTTCATATCTCAGCTGCAAAGGATCCTATCTGCCCCAAACTTCATGTGCTGGACACCAGAACCAGTTTGAGGACATCCACACTGAAAAATTTAGAAAAAGTCATAGCGCCACCTCTTGGTAACAAGCAGTTTAGAAATTACATTTGCACACACCATTGCTCCAAACTTTGTCATATCATTCTGAAAATTGGTCAGCTAATTCTTCACCCCCAGACAATACCACAGTGTGAAGATTTTGATATTTGATGAAATGCTGTTGCCGTGGCAACGCGTTGTTTTTGTGACAAACAAAGTACTTTTTGACAGGCTTAGAATGTTCAACAGCTCACCAAAATTTACACACACATCACAGTCGTCTCAAGGAATAACACTGTATGCATCTCTGCAGGGCATGTGCTATAGCGCCCCCTGCAGTATGTTTAATAAACAGCCCCGGCAGCATGTTTCACCTGCATCCACAAAATTTGGGAGGCCTATAGAGCACACCAGGACACACAAAAAAGCCTCTTGGAGCCATCCCCTAAACTCAACAGGAAGTCCGCCATTTTGAATTAAGTGGATAAAATTTCTCTATTTTTTTCATTTTTGAGAGCGAACTCCTCCTCGGGGTTAAGGTCTAGAGAGCTGAAATTTTGCCAGGATATACAACACGATGTTATGATCAAAAGTTATTAAAAGATTCTTGCAGAGTCAAAGGGTGTGGACATGGCGACCTCCAGAATTTTGATGGTTCGCCATGAAACATCAAGTGCTACCTAACTATCCTCTGCATGCTCCAATCTACCTCAGACCTCACATGATTAAACACAGTCCTGTCCTGATCACATTTATTGGCCAAAATACATTCACAGCATCTACCATAGCGCCCCCTAAAAGAATTTAAAAAATAGCCTCCAAACAGACTTTCACCTATGACTATGAAATTTGGCATGCATATGTAGCACATCAGTGCAAGCAAAAAAGTCTCTTGGAGTCATTCTCTAAACACAACAGAAAGTCAGCCATTTTGAATTAAATGTCAGATTTTTGGTGTTTTTGGTCATTTTCAACAATTCATTTGTCACTGGCAATAACTCCAAAACACCTGAATTTGGGAAAATATATAAGAAACGCCTTCAGGTTGCATATTTGCGAAAATTGTTCACAAAACTCAAAGGGCATGGCCATGGCGGCCAACTGAACTTTAATGTTACGCCATGAAGCAGGACGTCTTGTGTATATCCCCTGTACATGCTGTAATCGACCTCAAACTTTACATGTTTGATCAGAGTCCAGGCCTGATGAGTTTCATAGACCACTATACAGTCACAGACATAGTGCCACCTGGTGGATGGACAGAAAGTGCTGCATAAATAGCCTGTACATGCTCCGATCTGCCTGAAATTTGACCTGAGTGCTCAGAATCCAGTCCTCGTTACATCCATGAGCCTAAATACACTTTGTCGCAGCATTGCCTGGTGGACATGCCTGGGGTCGCCGACCAGCAAGGATGCGAGGACCCGTCCAACGCTGCTCGCAGCTTTAATTATTATTATTATTATTTGTCTCTCAGAACAATTGCATTTTTGAGGGCCTAAACATGCTCAAAAACTCATGAAAATTTGTACACACATCAGGACTGGTGAAAAATTTCATATTTTAAAGGAATTGTAGAGGTGTGTGGCAAAATGGCTCCATAGCGCCCCCTACACTTTCCCACGCCCATCATGTTTCACCTACAGCTACCAAATTTGGTACACATATGCAGCACATCAGACTGAACAAAAAAGTCAGTGACAGCCATATTCCAAACCCAACAGGAAGTGAGCTATTTTAAGTTGAATGTGAGATTTTGCCCATTTTTCATTTTTTTCCAGAGCGAACTCCTCCCAGGGGGAAACTCCAATTCGCCTCAAATTCAACCAGTTCATACAGGAGGCCTTAATGAGCAAAAGTTATTAAAATCTTTTTCAAAAGTCAAAGGGCGTGTCCGTGGCGGTCTGTGGAATTTTGATCCTTCGCCATGAAATTTCAAGTTGTGTGTAAATGCCCTGAACATGCTCCAATCTGCCTGAAACTTTATATGTATGATCAGATTCCTGCCCTGATCACATCCATATGATGAAATCCATTCACAGTCAGAGCGCCACCTGCTGGCAACAGAAAATGACATTTTTTACACTTTGATGTATTATTCTTTGTCTCTTGCTCAGATTCACCTCAAATGTGGTGAAATAAACCTGAACATGTTGATGATTATTCACAGTGAAAATGGTGACGTGTCATAAAAAGGTGTGTCTGTGGCGGCGCGGCGAATTTAGATGTCTCGCCATGACGACTAAAATGTTTATATCTCAGCAAATCCTAATCGTATCTGCCCCAAACTTCATGTGCTGGACACCATTCCCAGTGTGAGGTCATCCACGGTGAAAATTTTGGAAAAAGTCATAGCGCCACCTATTGGTAACAAGAAGTTTAGAAATTACATTTGCACACACCATTGCTCCAAACTTTTTCATATCATTCTGAAAATTGGTCAGCTGATTCTTCACCCCCAGACAATGCCACAGTGTGAAGATTTTGATATTTGATGAAATCCTGTTAACGTGGCAACGCGTTGTTTTTGTGACAAACAAAGTAGTTTTTGACAGGCTTAGAATGCTCAACAGCTCACTAAAATTTACACACACATTACTGTCCCCTCAAGTAATAACACTGTATGCATCTCTGCAGGGCATGTGCTATAGCGCCCCCTACAGTATGTTTAATAAACAGCCCCGGCAGCACGTTTCACCTACATCCACAAAATTTGGAAGGCATATAGAGCACATCACGATGCACAAAAAAGCCTCTTGGAGCCATCCCCTAAACTCAACAGGAAGTCCGCCATTTTGAATTATGTGGATAAATTTTCTCTATTTTTTTAATTTTTGAGAGCGAACTCCTCCTCGAGGTTAACTCCTGGAGACCTCAAATTTTACCAGGGTGTACAACACGATGTTATGATCAAAAGTTATTAAAAGATTCTTCCAGAGTCAAAGGGTATGGACATGGCGACCTCCAGAATTTTGATGGTTCGCCATGAAACATCAAGTGGTATCTTACTATCCTCTGCATGCTCCAATCTACCTCAGACCTCACATGATTAAACACAGTCCTGTCCTGATCACATTTATAGACTAAAATACATTCACAGCATGTACCATCGCGCCCCCTACAGCATTTAATAAATAGCCTCCACAGAGACTTTCAGCTAGGACTATGAAATTTGGCATGCAAATGTGGCATGTCAGTGCAAACAAAAAAGTCTCTTGGAGTCATTCTCTAAACCCAACAGAAAGTCGGCCATTTTTAATTAAATGTCAGATTTTTGGTGTTTTTGGTCATTTTCAAAAATTCATTTCTCACAGGCAATAACTCCAAAACATCTGAATTTGGGAAAATATATAAGACACGTCTTCAGGTTGCATATTTGCGAAAATTGTTCATAAAACTCAAAGGGCGTGGCCATGGCGGGCAGCTGAAGTTTAATGTTACGCCATGAAGCAGGACGTCTTGTGTAAATCCCCTGTACACGCTGCAATCCGCCTCAAACTTTACATGTTTGATCAGAGTCCAGTCCTGATGAGTTTCATAGACCAACATACAGTCACAGAGATAGCGCCACCTGGTGGATGGACACAAAGTGCTGCATAAATAGCCTGTACATGCTCAAATCTGCCTGAAATTTGACCTGTGTGCTCAGAATCCAGCCTTTGTGACATTCATGGGCCTAAATACACTCTCAGTCGTAGCTTTGCCTGGTGGAGATGCTTGGGGTCGCCGACCAGGAAGTATGCGAGGACCTGTTCAACGCTGCTCGCAGCTTTAATTATTATTATTATCCTGCCAAAAGAACTGCATTTTTCAGGGCCTGAACATGCTCGAAAAGTCATGAAAATTTGCACACACATCAGAGCTGGTGAAAAATTTCATATTTTTTAGGGCATGTGGAGGTGTGTGGCAAAACCGCTCCATAGCGCCCCCTACACTTTCCTACGGGCAACATGTTTCAGCTACAGCTACCAAATTTGGTACACATATGCAGCACATCAGGCTGAACAAAAAAGTCAGTGACAGCCATATTCCAAACCCAACAGGAAGTGAGCTATTTTGCGTTGAATGTGAGATTTTGCCCATTTTTCATTTTTTTCTCGAGCGAACTCCTCCTTGGGGGAAACTCCAATTCGCCTCAAATTCGACCAGTATATACAGGAGGCCTTAATGATCCAAAGTTATTAAAATCTTTTTCCAAAGTCAAAGGGCTTGTCCGTGGCGTCCTCTGAAATTTTGATCCTTCGCCATGAAATTTCAAGTGCTGTGTAAATGCCCTGAACATGCTCCAATCTGCCTGAAACTTTATATGTATGATCAGATTCCTGCCCTGATCACATCCATATGATGAAATCCATTCACAGTCAGAGCGCCACCTGCTGGCAACAGAAAATGTTATTTTTACACTTTGATGTATTATTCTTTGTCTCTTGCTCAGATTGACCTCAAATGTGGTGAAATAAACCTTAAGATGTTGATGATTATTCACAGTGAAAATGGTGATGTGTCATAAAAAGGTGTGTCTGTGGCGGCGCAGCGAATTTAGATGTCTCGCCATGACGACTAAAATGTTTATATCTCAGCAAATCCTAATCGTATCTGCCCCAAACTTCATGTGCTGGACACCATTCCCAGTGTGAGGTCATCCACGGTGAAAATTTTGGAAAAAGTCATAGCGCCACCTATTGGTAACAAGAAGTTTAGAAATTACATTTGCACACACCATTGCTCCAAACTTTTTCATATCATTCTGAAAATTGGTCAGCTGATTCTTCACCCCCAGACAATACCACAGTGTGAAGATTTTGATATTTGATGAAATGTTGTTGCCGTGCCAACGCGTTGTTTTTGTGACAAACAAAGTACTTTTTGACAGGCTTAGAATGCTCAACAGCTCACTAAAATTTACACACACATCACTGTCCCCTCAAGGAATAACACTGTATGCATCTCTGCAGGGCATGTGCTATAGCGCCCCTACAGTATGTTTAATAAACAGCCCCGGCAGCATGTTTCACCTACATCCACAAAATTTGGGAGGCCGATAGAGCACATCACGATGCACAAAAAAGCCTCTTGGAGCCATCCCCTAAACTCAACAGGAAGTCCGCCATTTTGAATTAAGTGGATAAATTTTCTCTATTTTTTTAATTTTTGAGAGCGACCTCCTCCTAGGGGTTAACTCCCAGAGACCTCAAATTTTACCAGAGTATACAACACGATGTTATGATCAAAAGTTATTAAAAGATTCTTCCAGAGTCAAAGGGTGTGGACATGGTGACCTCCAGAATTTTGATGGTTCGCCATGAAACATCAAGTGGTATCTTACTATCCTCTGCATGCTCCAATCTACCTCAGACCTCACATGATTAAACACAGTCCTGTCCTGATCACATTTATAGACTAAAATACATTCACAGCATGTACCATCGCGCCCCCTACAGCATTTAATAAATAGCCTCCACAGAGACTTTCAGCTAGGACTATGAAATTTGGCATGCAAATGTAGCATGTCAGTGCAAACAAAAAAGTCTCTTGGAGTCATTCTCTAAACCCAACAGAAAGTCGGCCATTTTTAATTAAATGTCAGATTTTTGGTGTTTTTGGTCATTTTCAAAAATTCATTTCTCACAGGCAATAACTCCAAAACATCTGAATTTGGGAAAATATATAAGACACGTCTTCAGGTTGCATATTTGCGAAAATTGTTCATAAAACTCAAAGGGCGTGGCCATGGCGGGCAGCTGAAGTTTAATGTTACGCCATGAAGCAGGACGTCTTGTGTAAATCCCCTGTACACGCTGCAATCCGCCTCAAACTTTACATGTTTGATCAGAGTCCAGTCCTGATGAGTTTCATAGACCAACATACAGTCACAGAGATAGCGCCACCTGGTGGATGGACACAAAGTGCTGCATAAATAGCCTGTACATGCTCAAATCTGCCTGAAATTTGACCTGTGTGCTCAGAATCCAGCCTTTGTGACATTCATGGGCCTAAATACACTCTCAGTCGTAGCTTTGCCTGGTGGAGATGCTTGGGGTCGCCGACCAGGAAGTATGCGAGGACCCGTTCAACGCTGCTCGCAGCTTTAATTATTATTATTATCCTGCCAAAAGAACTGCATTTTTCAGGGCCTGAACATGCTCGAAAAGTCATGAAAATTTGCACACACATCAGAGCTGGTGAAAAATTTCATATTTTTTAGGGCATGTGGAGGTGTGTGGCAAAACCGCTCCATAGCGCCCCCTACACTTTCCTACGGGCAACATGTTTCAGCTACAGCTACCAAATTTGGTACACATATGCAGCACATCAGGCTGAACAAAAAAGTCAGTGACAGCCATATTCCAAACCCAACAGGAAGTGAGCTATTTTGCGTTGAATGTGAGATTTTGCCCATTTTTCATTTTTTTCTCGAGCGAACTCCTCCTTGGGGGAAACTCCAATTCGCCTCAAATTCGACCAGTATATACAGGAGGCCTTAATGATCCAAAGTTATTAAAATCTTTTTCCAAAGTCAAAGGGCTTGTCCGTGGCGTCCTCTGAAATTTTGATCCTTCGCCATGAAATTTCAAGTGCTGTGTAAATGCCCTGAACATGCTCCAATCTGCCTGAAACTTTATATGTATGATCAGATTCTTGCCCTGATCACATCCATATGATGAAATCCATTCACAGTCAGAGCGCCACCTGCTGGCAACAGAAAATGTTATTTTTACACTTTGATGTATTATTCTTTGTCTCTTGTTCAGATTCACCTCAAATGTGGTGATATAAACCGAAACATGTTGATGATGATTCACAGTTAAAATGGTGATGTGTCATCAAAAGGCGTGTCTGTGGCGGCACGGCGATTTTGATGTCTCGCCATGACGACTAAAATGTTCATATCTCAGCAAATCCTCATCCTATCTTCCCCAAACTTCATGTGCTGGACACCAGGCCCACTCTGAGGACATCCACACTCAAAAATTTAGGAAAAGTCGTAGCGCCACCTTTTGATAACAAGCAGTTTAGAAATTACATTTGCGTGCATGATTGCTCCAAAGTTTGTCATATCATTCTGAAAATTGGTCAGCGGATTCTTCACCCCACACAATACACAGTGTGAAGATTTTGATATTTGATGAAATGCTGTTGCCGTGGCAACGCGTTGTTTTGTGACAAACAAAGTACTTTTTGACAGGCTTAGAATGTTCAACAGCTCACCAAACTTTATTCACACATCACTGTCGTCTCAAGGAATAAGACTGTATGCATCTCTGCAGGGCATGTGCTATAGCGCCCCCTACAGTATGTTTAACAAACAGCCCCTGCAGCACGTTTCACCTCCATCCACAAAATTTGGGAGGCCTGTAGAGCACACCAGGACACACAAAAAGCCTCTTGGAGCCATCCCCTAAACTCAACAGGAAGTCCGCCATTTTGAATTACGTGGATAAATTTTCTCTATTTTTTAAATTTGAGAGCGAACTCCTCCTCAGGCTTAACTCCTACAGACCTCAAATTTTACCAGTGTATACAACACGATGTTATGATCAACAGTTATTAAAGGATTCTTCCAGAGTCAAAGGGTGTGGACATGGCGACCTCCAGAATTTTGATGGTTCGCCATAAAACATAACTATCTAACTATCCTCTGCATGCTCCAATCTACCTCAGACCTCACATGATTAAACACAGTCCTGTCCTGATCACATTTATTGGCCAAAATACATTCACAGCATGTGCCATAGCGCCCCCTACAGCATTTAAATAATAGCCTCCATAGAGACTTTCACCTATGACTGTGAAATTAGGCATGCATATGTAGCACGTCAGTGCAAACAAAAAAGTCTCTTGGAGTCATTCTCTAAACCCAACAGCTATTTTGAATTAAATGTCAG